>NW_021621323.1:9960912-10010745 GCF_004785775.1 Grammomys surdaster | reverse complement strand
AGAGAGAGAGAGAGAGAGAGAGAGAGAGAGAGAGAGAGAGAGAGAGATATGCATGTGCATGTCCTGGTTACCTTATTGTCAATTTGACACAAGCTGTAGTTATCAGGGAAGAGAAGCCTCAATTGATGAAATACCTCCACCATATTGTCTGTCTGTCTGTCTGTCTGTATGGCATTTTTTTGGTTAATAATTGATATGGGAGGGCTCAGTCCATTAGGGGAAGTGTTCTTCTGGGCAGGGAATCTTTAAAGAAAGGGGGCTAAGAAAGCCATAAGGAGCCAGACAGTAGTAGTCAGTATCCCCCATGTTTTCTGCTTCAGTTTCTGCCTCCAGGATTCTGCTTTAGCTCCTGCCCAGTGATGGACTGTGGACTAAAGGAAGAGGCTTTGGCAATGTCAAAGTTGACCCACAGGAAAAAAAGGCTTGGCCAATTTCCTCTGGGTCTGAGATCTTTCTCCTTGTCATAGCTGTACCCCTATCAGCAAGCGACAGTCACTGACTACACGCACTCAGGGTTTCCTCTGTTTCCTACCTCAGAATCTTACTGTTAAAACATTGGCACTTCCAGCTCTTACTCCTCCTTTGTCCTCTAATTTTTTAATCATTTTTTTTTTAGCTTCTAGGTTGAATTCATGGAATCAACTGTAAAGTGGCTTTTAAAATATTTATTTTAGAATAAATATATACACACATTTAGCATTTAATTCAAGGAATATAACTAGTATTTTATACTGATTTTCTAAATATTTATTTTGACTACAATTATATAGAAATTATACTTCCAGTGTTTAAAAGTTGTAGGTACTTTTGAAGGTGGCCCTTTGAACTTGTAATGCATTCCTGATGCTACATCTTAAAGTACATCTTGACGAAGACAATTATGTTTTCCCTAATCCGCTTGCTAAGAATTAATGACAGTGGCATGTTCCTGCCCTAGTCAGATTCCTCAGTTCTTTTACCTTTCGCATTTTTGGCTGATCACAGTTTTACTATTAAGTGTATTTGTAAATAAAACAAAAATTTTTCCAAACCCGGTATGTCTTCCTTTCATTTGTAGGAAGCAGAAGACAAAGATTTGCTCAGGGAATAGAGCATTAAATTACACTCTAATTACTCACATGTGCAAATTTAACACGTCGCCCAAGCTGATGTGCCTTACTTAGGGATCTGGTTAAGCTTTCGGGTTTGGGAATGACTCAGTGCCTTAATATTCGAAAGAACCGGCCGACTATGTACAAGCGAAGTATTATGACAAAGTACATATAATTACTTCCACCATCTACCAAGAGTATTCGGCATTTTCTATCAGAGGTAGTTAGGGTATAAGAGATTACTTAGGCTCATTTTATGAATACATTGATTTCAGTCAGATTGATGTTTACATAGACCTTATTGAATGACCTGGAAATACCAATTATGTAAATAATCCTTTCACTTGAGCGGCCATATAAACTAATAACTCAGCACGTCCTTTGGTCTTAGACTACTTGGAATGATGATAAAATCTGCTCTTCCCTTTCCCATTTCTTTCTTTCCTTTTACAAATAGTTTATGAATTCTCTTTTCACATTAATGGACATTGTTTAGGGGACAAACCATGAATAACTTGTGAAGTTAATTTTCTTTTGTATTTTTCTTCTTAATCCTTTCAATTTTTTTTGAACTTTGGTCTCCAAGGAACTTTGCGTAGATGGGATATTTTTGAGAACTCAGATTATAGCTATGAATTACGACGTTTTTCAGTCTACATGGCATTGGATGGTTTTTATAGTAGGAAAGAATCCTTATCTTAAGTTACATAGAGAACCTGTGGAGTTTGTACATGCTGACTTCACAACAGTAGCACATGTACGTTTGCACACCTTGATTGACCTGGATCTTTTAAAATTCATGAAATTTAATATAGATTTAATTCTAGTTGGATGGTTCAATGCTGACTTGCTTATACAATGGAACTTTCTGCAATGTTCTTGAAGTTTGGATCACGAATCAGTACTCTCTGCACCAGCTTTCTTTCCTCTTGCCTTCTTCTGTGAACATCTTGAAAACTTTTTAAATTTCATCCCTCCACCTCTCTCTCCTTCCTTCTTTTCTTCCTTCCTCTCTCCATTTTTTTTTCTAAGCACAAACCATTCAGATCCGATGTGATTTCATGGTTGGGTCTATTTTCTGCTGTGCAGTTCACAGTTTGTTCCATGACAAATAAGATCCTTTGGGGCTGTTATGTCTCTGAGACAGCTTGAGAGTGAGGTGCAAGGAATTGGAATAAAGGGGGTTAGGAAGAGACAAAAGCTGGGCACCAATTCTCCATCCAACCACATTTCTCTTTCTATCAAGAGGACGATTGTGCTGCAATTCATCTGTTTTTCACAAGGGCGTCAACCATCTGGCTCCTCTTCTTTCCCCTTCTTGCTCTTTTACATCTGCTGCTTCTTCATTCTTCTGCATTCCAAACTTAATATTCATTTCCATAAAAAATTCCATATTCATGAGGTTGCATAGATTTTACCTGTAGATCTTGTAAAAATGATCAGAGTGAAATAGCCCATGCAGATTCAGTGTGTGCTCACTGCGTGGGAATGCCTGGTCAGCATGAGCCGCTGGCCATGATTTTGCCCGTGCAGACAGTGTTTGCAAAGCAGTACTGCAGCTAAGCAGTCTGACACATCCTTCCTGGTTGGGTCACCACATAAAGTGCGCTTAGCTATTTGTAAAGCTATCTGGAGAGAAAGAGCATGTTAAATTGGAAACAGATGGTTAGAACAACACACACAAGCCTGGAATTCACAGTGCGGTGTGCAGAGTTCAGTCAGGTGCTTGACGCCCTGACAGTCTTGTCTCTGTAGGAAAAGGAAAAACACCTGGAAAGTGGGTTTAGTGATGGCAAGTTCACATTTGGGGCTGTTGTATTCTGAGTCTTAGGAAGGGTTTACTATCTCTTTGAAATGGGAAGCATTTCCATTTATAACCCCCCTTTATATCATTCTAACTATCCATCTCTTGCCTCCTTCCTGTTACTGTACCAGGCTCCTTATCAATTTAAGAGCCAAAGTGTTAGAAAACAGGTTGGAGAAATTGTGAAAATGTCACTAGCATTGACCCTAGATGCTGGGGTTGCTTCATGTTCTAAAACACTTGGCATGCCGTCTTACTGAATTTATTTTAATGCTGTTTAACTCGAAAGCCAGCAGAGATAACTTGAAAAATAAAACCTACTAACCTTGATTTGCATAAACGATAGCACACAAAGCAAATCATCCTGGATATTGTTTTCTGTAGCTGTATTAGAGATGCTAATTGATGAACATATTCACGTATTTGACTATTTTCTCAGGTTGTAGACAGCATGATATTTACAAAAAGATGGCCAAGTGGAGACTGAAAAGCCCTCTGTTTCTTCCTGGCTTTGCTTTAACTTCCTCTTTCTGTTTTATTTTTGAATAAGCCGGGAGGATTTACATTAAGTAATAATTGCAGACTTGGCCAGATTCAGAGTTACACCATGGCCTCAAATAGTTTTAGTAAGTTAATAGCAGAAGGAGTCACATGAGTATTTGGTTCAGGTTCAGGTCTGTGGTGAGGATATCATTAGTAAAATGGTCAACCCTTGGAAAGGGCTTACAGCTGGAAATAGGACATGCAAGATTGGTAGAGACTTTCCTGAGGTGTCACAAAGGACAGCTCAAGCTTAAAATGTCTCCAGATATTGCCCAAAGTGTCCCCAGGTAAGAATCACTGCTTTAAATTAATCAATAGTTTTGAAACTCCATATAGCTCAGTGGTTAGATGCGTGGCATGGTGGCAGGATACAGAATCACTGTAGAAACATGTCTCTAGACATGCGTGTGAAAGATTGTATTGTTTCAGTTAATCAAAGCGGGAAGACACAGTCTAAGGATGTGGGCAGCACGATACCATGGACTAAGGTAGGAGCTGTACTGCATAAAAAGAAGATACTAAGGACCTACTTAGTATTTTGTAAAAAATCAAGAAAAATTCCCTTTCAAAGTGGTTCTTTGTGTAGATTGAATTTGCAAGTTCAGTATTATAGGATCTTCGTACGGAGCTCTGAACCTTTAGATGGAACTTCAGATGCAATGGGACCACATCAATGAAAAGGAGCAGGATGACCTCATTCCCTGTTCTCTATCTCTCCCTGGTGGGCATGGCTTCTTAATACGTAGAAATGAAGATGAATATTTGAGAGGACTGGACTCCAGGATGCCTTTCACTCACTAAATCTTTCTTAACTAAGTCTCCAGCCTCCTGAAGCCAAGCTCTACTCTACTCACTATGTACCCCACATCCACAGACACCTTCCACACTTCTTACTATGTACCCCGCATCCACAGACACCTTCCACACTTCTTACTATGTACCCCTCATCCACAGACACCTTCCACACTTCTTACTATGTACCCCACATCTACAGACACTTTCCACACTTCTTACTATGTACCCCTCATCCACAGACACCTTCTACACTTCATACTATGTACCTACCCTACATCCACAGACACCTTCCACACTTCTTACTATGTACCCCGGATCCACAGACACCTTCTATGCTAGCTCAAGCTGACACTTGAAGTCACTTACATTTAAAAATTTTATTTGCTGCTGCAACATTGTCTGCTGTGGTTCAGAATAAGTCCATATTTTATTTTGGCATGAAATTTTTAATTGAAAAAGAACTAACCACTTTCCCTTTCTGTTTTTTCTCACTCCAGCTCCTCTCTGCTAGCTACCCTCTCTTGAATGAATTTTCCTGCCATGTCCTCTCTCACTGTCAAGCTGAGAGACTCTTTCTCTTTGATTTCATTTGTTCACACACATGCATACGTGCATGTGCGCACACTCAAATGAATGTCTGCACATGCATGAAAAATATATATAAATATAACCTGCTGACTCTGTTTTGTTTTTCGTGTGTATGTGGCTTCAGGATTACTCTTCATTGGACAGCCTAGAGGGCGTTCAACACTGGGAGAAGCTACTTGTCATTATCCCAGAAGCCATTAGCTGTAGGTAGTTCTTGTCTATGAATAGGATACTGTAAATTTTTCCTCCAGTCTTTTTTAATGCAAATATTTCTAGGAAAGACCGTGTCTATCAGACTTCTTGGTATTCTGGCTCTCAAAATATTTCTGTCTGCTCTTCTGTAATGATCCCTAAGCCTATGGCTGTGATGCAGGGGATGTGATGTAGATATCTCCACTGGGGCGAAACTCCCCATGATCTGTGGACCTCTGCATTGTATCTACTTGTGATTTCTGTGATGGTCTCCATTTGTTGTGAAGAGAGGCTTCTCTGACGAGCAGTGGTCGTTACACTTACCTCTGGGTTTAAGGATAAGATTTAGAATATAGTAAGGAATTATGCTGGTCTGTCAAAGTGCTGGCAGTAGATTTCTTTGGAAGATTCATGATCTTGATGGCCACAGGAAGCTGGCTAGTTTTCCAGTACTGGGTATGATTTCCCTTCTGTTGAGTGGGCCTTAACACCAATTAGAGAGCTATTGCTTGACACCAACATGTGGGTGCCACTTATTACAGCTATATGCATTCCTTGTCATGCTGCTATTAGCCAAGGTTCACAGGTGTTGTTGCTGTGTAGGGCTATTTCATCACTTTCCTCCTTGGGCAGCTTACATAGACTTTTCTAGAACTATGGAAACTAGATCACAAAAAAGAGACTTTCAGCTCAGATCAGGTATACACACACACACACGCACACGCACACGCACACGCACACGCACACACACTCTTTGGTATAATTTTAGGCAAATATGAAATAATATAGTTCCTTGAGGCTTTGTTTTTTTATCAAGCATCCTTAGTGTTGCATGTTCCCCATCCCTCTCTTCTTCTCTATGACCTCTCCCCACTTCCCAGTTGGAAGCATCTTCCAGTTATTTTGTTTCCTGCTTTTATTACCTGTATCCTGTTATTCCTCTCCCAAGAACCTCCCTGTGGACTAGTTTTACTTTCCTGATTTCAGTGGTTGCTCTATATTATATACTCAGATGTGAGGATTTGAAGCTAGGAACCACAGAGGAGAGAAAACAATAACATTTGTCTTTATGGGTCTGAGTTACCCAACTCAATATTGTATTTTCTAGGTCCACCCATTTGCCTGTAAATCTCATGATTTTACCCTTTCTTTATGGCTGAATTCTTTTCCACTGTATATGTGTATATATATATATATATATCTATCACATTTCCGTTCTTCATTCATCTGTCAAAGGACTTTTAGGCTGTTTCTGATCCCCAGCTATTGTAAAAAGTGTAGCTAAAACCATTGCTGAGCAAATATTTAGGAGTAGGAATTATGTCTGCGTTAAGTGGTAGATTTATTTTTAGCTTTTGGAAGATTCTCCATAATGATTTCCAGGGTGGCTGCACCGATTTGCATTCCTGACAATAGTGAAGGAACTCACCAGCCTTGGTTGCTAATCCTTTTGTCGATCTTAGCCGTTTTGATCAGAGTGGGATAAAATCTTAGACTTGTTTTAATTAGCACTCCCTTAATTATTAAAAGTGATGACAACGTTTGAGTTATTTCTTTGACACCTTTTAATTTCTTCTATCAAGGACCCTCCATTTAAATCTTTAGTGCATTTTTTAACTGAGTCATTTTCCCCCTTGAGTCACTGCTTTTATGAATTCTTTGTATGTTCTGGATACTAATCCTCTCTCAGTTCATAACTAGTAAAGGTTCTTACCCTGTGGGTTTCTTCTTCACTCTATTGCTTCCTTAGCTGTACAGAGCTTTGAGTTTTATGAGATCCCACTTATCAAATGTTGGCATTAATTCCTTGGCAACTGGCAACTTACTTAGAAAGTCTTTTCCTATTCCTATATTTTGTAGGGCACCACAATTTTAGTGTTTTGGGATTCAAATTCAGGTCTTTGGTCCCATTTGCATCTAATTTCTGTACAGGGTGCTTGATATGGATCTAACTTCATCCTTCTGTATGTGGACATCGCCTTTTCTCAGCACCATGTTGGCGCTACCGTCTTTCCTCTAGTGTATGTTTCTTGCCTCATCGGCAAATATTACATGCTTAAAGTTATAAATAGTCATGTTTGGGTCTTCTATCTTTTCCCATTGATTTACATCTATTTTTGTGCTAGAAAAATAGTTCTTTTATTTTATTACTGTGGCCTCTATAAAATATCTTTTATTTTCTCTATAAAATATCTTGAAGCACAGAATAGTAATTCCTTCAGTGTTCTTTTCTATCGGAATTGCTTTGTTATCCTTTTAGAGTTCAGTGGTGTGTTTGTGTCGTCTCTAAATTTCTTGAATTTTTCGATAAAGTTTATGATTGTTCTTGTAAACTCTGTTTCCTGGGGTTTGTATAAATAGTTAGCACCAGAGAACACTTCTACAGGACTAATAGATTTGATTTAGACTTCTTTCTTTGGTTGTTTGTTTTGATGTGCTAATCTGGTCTTCCATAGTCTAGGCCAGTGGAAGTGCATAGCCTGGGTTAGGCCAAGTATAGTTAGGAAATGAGCTGTTTAATTGAATGGGGAGGGGTGTCTCCAAAATCAGGGGCCTAGAGCTAGGCTAGGCAAGGTGGGGTCTGGAACTAGGCTCGTGGGTGTGTAGATCATGACCGGTTTGGGTAAGGATCCCTGTGTAATGTTGAAAATGGCAGCTTTTATCTGTGAGTCTGATGCCAATTGTTATGATGTTCACGAGGTCAAAACCAACTTCTTTTGAATAGATTGTAGAGTCAAGTGAAAAGAAAACAAGCCAACACATTTATTAGGGTTGCAACTCAAATGATGTCTGCAGTGAAGACGTGGAAGGAAAAATTTTGTATTTCTCCTTTCTGACCTTAACTTACGCTAATTTACTCATTTTTGTGGCTAAGGCTGGGTACAAACATCCCTTCCTTGACGTTTTACACAAGACTAGATCACTGGCACAAGGTGGCCTTTCACTAAACAAGAGCCTTCTGTGTACTGACCCTAATGAGTCATCTAAGGTTAATAAAGAAGGGATGGAGGCGTTTAGTTTAATTTCAAAAATCTCTCACATAAAAGTCAGAGTAATTTCTGATCTCAAAGGATGAACATACAGGATTTTAAAAATTGGAAGTTTTAAAAATTGCAAGTTTGTTCCATGGAGAGTCTCTCTAGTGTACTCTCAGGCTTGCAATGGATTTTTCACATAAAGTACCTGTGATATAATACTTGTGTATGCAATTGGAAATCTTGAACTGTAACACTCTTGTTTACTGCTGATTTCCCCACAGATGTTGGCTTCTTGCTTTGCAGTCACAACATGCCAAGTTCTTGACTCAGTCTCAAACAGTGTTGTTACTCACCGGAAAAAGTTAGAGGCTTAGAAGTGACTTCAGAAATGTGTGCTCACTGACCTTGGCTAGTTGAAGAGAGGAAGGCATACATTAGTGAGACATCATTTTAAGACTGGGAGAACAAAGTGGTGGATGACATCACAGGATGACATCACAGGATGACATCACATACACCCGACTCAATCAGCACTGACCATTTGCAATTCAGTGGATCAATCCATCATCTCTAAATGAATTGAAAAAAAAATCCAGCCTTTTGCCTGGGACACACACCTAGTGGGTCTGCTCCTGTGAAGACACTATATCCTGAACCATCTTAGAACAGTGGTGGAACCACTGCACTCAGAGCAGCAGAGGAACCATTGCACTCAGAGCAGCAGAGGAACCACTGCACTAGGAACAGCTGAGGAACCACTGCACTCAGAGCAGCAGGATTTCAGGATCCCAGAGGAAGCCTGAGTCCCAAGAGTTCTTCCACCCAGGAGCCCAGGATCAAGGATCACAGAGACATTTGGACTCTGAGGAGTTCTGACACAAGCAAGATAATTGGAAAGTCAGTCTTCAGTCAGACACAGTGGGTGCAGGTAGCACTGGAGTTAACCAGATGGTGAAAGGCAAATGTAAGAATATAAGCAACAGAAACCAAAGTTACCTGGCATCATCAGAACCCAGTTCTCCCACCATAGCAAGTCCTGGACACCCTATCACACTGGAAAAGCAGGATTCATATTTAAAATCATTTCTCATGAGTATGATAGAGGACTTTAAGAAGAACATAAACAACTCCCTTAAAGAAATACAGGAGAACACAGGTAAACAGGTAGAAGCCCTTAAAGAGGAAACACAAAAAATCCTTAAAGAATTGCAAGAAAAATACAATACATGTACAGTGTTCTCAGAGATCGATTGCTTTTAAATATTAATTACTCAAGCCTAGTCCTGCTGAAAAATTATGAACAAGAACTTCATGGCCCTTACTGGAGGTATTTGCATAAATGGGATGTTTGGGGCTAAATTTATGTACATTTTAGGACAAGAACATGGCATAAATTGAAATAATATTTATTTTCTTACAAAGGAAAAGTCGTTTTGGTAAAATTCTACTCCATACATAGTTTGTTCTGAGCTTAAGAACAGTGATCTGCACTATGGGCTTTTAATATTAATTCTTAGAGAATATAATTAATATTCAGAAACTGGAGCTTCTTCTGGACATCATGGCTGAATATTCCCCAAAAGGCAAGCAGGAAGTTCAGAATTGCTGTCTCTTGACATAAGTTTCTTCTTTCTGCTAGTTCTATAGCTTTCATTAGATCAAAATATCAAAATGGCAAAATATCTAGTTTACTATACCATTTTTATGCTCAAAAACTTTCTTAGGAAGCAAAGATGTTTTGTGTCTAGTTATAATGACTTCTGTGCTTTAAGCATAAGCCTAGACCCCCAGACTCTACAAGGATTTGGGTGGGCCAGTCTGCTTGTGCTCAATTTTCCTTCTATGTACACAGATGTCCTGCTTCCAACCATTCCAGGGCATCCTCCAAATTAGCATGGTATTATACTCTCTTACTGAAATGTTTATTTTTAGTGAAAATAGACTCATAAAAAATATATTTAGATTCAGGTTCTCCTGTCCAACTTCTCTGAGATCCTTCCATCTCCCCTGCCATTCTAATCCATTCTCTTTCTTTCTCTCCTTAGAAAACAAACAGGTGTCTGAATAATAATGATGAAATAAGATAAAAATTAAAACAAACAAACAAACAAACAAACAAGACACCAAATGGAATAGGACCAAAAATAAAAAACCTACACTCAGGAGCAAAAGAACCAAAGTCCAAAGTAAAAGCACAAGAAGCACATATAGACTCAAAGATACACAAAGAAATCCCATTAAAAAAAAACTCCTGGAGGACATAATATATATTCAAGGGACCTGTAAGGTGGTAAAAGAAAACAAACAAACAAAAAACCCAAAACAAAAAACAAAACAGAAGAAACAAACAAACCCCCTCCAAAAAAATTGTAAAGGAATACCCTGAAAAAATATTATGGGACAAAAGAACTACCAGAGATGGCATTGAGTTCGTTTTGTGTCAGCCATCTACTGTGAGACATGGGGCCTGCACTTAGGGGTATCTCCAGTGGGCCTTCATTGGATAGGACTAAATTCCCATTTGTGAGTGACTATCAAAGTGAAATTGCCAAATAATAAGAAAGATGGAACCCCAACTGGACATATCTCATCACCAAACGAAGCTTTCAGTGTGGGGAATGGATTATGTCTAAATGAATGGTTGGCCAAATGGGGACCATGGGAATCCCTTAACAAGCCAGGCTATTGCCAAGGCTATTGGCTACTCTCCATGAACTGACAGTAAGACCCTATTAACTGAAGACAACACCTACAGAACCCATTGGAGAAATTGAGCTGGAGTCTACCTAAACCCCTCACCCCTTTGGATTAGTGTTCATGGTACTGGATGATATTCTGCAGGCTACCAAAGCAGAAAGGGAAGCAATAACACAGGTACAAATTCCTTGATTTGCAATGATGATGCCTGCAACATGGGCCAATGCTATAACAGCACAAAGCTTGTGACAAGAACCAGTATCTGATTAAACTTAAGGCCCACTCCCTGAGATAGAACCCATCCCTAAACACACTTGGATGGTCAAGAAATCTAAGACCAGGGGACCTAAGGGAAAACCAAATACCACCATTATGCTAAAGGAAAATGGCAAGAGCAATAAAATGACTTCTAATGACATTCTGCCGTACTCATGGGTCAGTGTCTTGCTCAGTAATCTATCAGAGAAGCTTCCCCCTGCAGCAGTAGTAAACAAAGACAGGCAATATGCAGAGAGTGAGAGAAAGGGGATGCCTCCACCAAATCTCTCCCTACAGGGCTCAGGAAACCCTGTGGAGGAGGAAGTGAAATAATTCTAAGAACCAATGGGGGTAGAAGACACCAAAGAAACAGTGCCTTTCAGATACTGGAGGACTGACAGAGCTATGAACTCATAGACTGGCAGCATGCACAGGGCCTGCATAGGTCTAAGCCAGATTGGGGGTCCAGCACTGATAGGCAAAGTGAACATAAGCCCCCATCCCTATACCCACAAGATATCAGATCTTGAACTTAAAAATAATCAAAAATTCATAGCTGAATGATTGCAAATCACTTCTGTAAATTCCTTCAAAATCAACTGATCTCCATAAAGTCTGAGAGTGTTCAGTTTCTTATGCCTACAGCCTATCAGAATTGTACATGTATTGTACTTCTTCTGTGTGAACAGGAGTCAATATATTTTAATCTCAAAGAATTAAATGAAATGAGAACTCAAGACTGTAGAAATGCTTATGTAAGTTCTGAGAAGGAGGAAAGTAGAGACAGTTAAACATGGATTCATTTCACAACCTCTTGATAAATCATCATTTCATTTGAATGCCCTATGATATGTTTGAGTATAAAATGTCTCTCATAGGCTCATGTGTTGAATGCTTGTGGTAATATTTGGGGTGGTTGTGGCAACTTTTGGAAGTGGGGTCCTGTTGTGGGATGTGGGCCACTGGAGTTATGCTTTTGAAAGTGATGTCTGGTCCTAGTTGGCTTTTCTCTTCCCATTTCCTGTTGACAATGAAGTAAACAGCCTTCTCCTCACTTGCTCCCATTGGCATAACTCAATTTACCATAGAGCCAGAGTCAACGGGGCCAAGCCAAGAGTAAAATCTCTACAGTCATGAGACAAAACAAATCCTCAATCCCTTAAGCAGTTCTTTCAGACTTGGTCTCAGCAATGCTCAAACTCGCCACTACATCTTCCCCCTTTTTTATTCCTAGAGATTAGGGTGATCATTCAGTTCTACTGAGTTCTAAACAAGAAGTGGCCATTAGACAACTACAGGAAAGGACAGATGCCGTTTCACTTAAGTGAAAGAAAGAAATGGCTAAACTTCCAACTAGGAGCTTGACCATGTTTTCAACTTTAGTGGCTGTATCAGTTGCTGTCAGCACCATTTATGTGGAAAATTGCATTGACATAGAATAATTGGCTCTGCGGTCTAATTGCAGCACAAAAGAACCAAATAGTCTCTCTAGCATACTCACGGCAATAATTAGCCAGAAATACCATACGACTCAGGAAAGTTACTTCAAAGCTTAGAAGTGAAGCAATACAGGGTGGAACAGAGGGGAATTTCTAATATTTTTCAAGTTTAACCTGATGATGATTAGCCTCCAGTCAAATGTTCATACTGGCTAAAACAAAAGAAGAGACAAAAAAAGTAACTTTGGCACACTGCTTTTTTCTGTCATCACTTTGGGATTAGAAGGGCTTAGTTCCTCTTAATATCCCATGGGTATGGATCCAGAACATCTGAAACTAGATATGGTGCCTTAAAATTAGTCCCCAGGAGGATGCTTCTTCTAAAGTAGCATGGGACTGTGTCCATTTCCCATTAGGAGGTACTCATTTCTGTCCTGCTTTAGACGTTTAGCACAACTTCAGATAAGATTAAAATTATGAAAATGTTCTGGACAAACAGATTTGCTCATAACTACAACCAACAGCTGCCCAATAACTAAAAATGGTGACCTTTTAAAATTGCTAAGTAGTAGAGACATGGCTTCCCTCAAAATTTGTCACTTCCTTCTGTTGTGAGACTGTCTTCCTTGGGGAGTTGTAAACAATATTCACCTCCTCCTTGGAAGGGCCTTCACACCAAGGTACAATTCCCCCAAAGTTAAACCTGGGGAAATAGTAAGTTTATTGGGTTTATTTGTAGATTATCGTTAAGAGGCTGCCTACAGAACATGGGAAACCCAAGAGCAGTGTCACTGGAAAGTCCCCAACTGCATTAAGTGATGTCTTCTCCATAGCATACAGATCAATCCCTTCTTCAACTAAACTTCCCCAGCCTATAGACTCTTGCACAGTGGTTCTCAACCTGTGGGTCATGACCTCTTGGGTCAAATATCAGATATTTATAAATATCTGATAAGATATATAAGTATCTGCATATCAGATATTTATATCACCATTCATAACAGTAGCAAAATGATAGTTATAAAGGAGTAACAAAATAATTTTTTGGTTGTAGGGGTCACCACAATATGAGGAATTATATTAAGTGGTTGCAGCTTTAGGAATTGAGAACAATTGGTGTAACAAGCACTTCCCTGAGATACCTTTCATCCTTCAGTGAGAGAATGGCAACAGTCAAAAGCCTGTGGTTCTTGCTAGCCGGCACAACTGATTTGATGCACATGGTAGCAGCTGTGCTTGGGGAACGGCCTATGCAAGATCTCAGCCTTCTCACCCAACATCCCAACTCTTAAGCCATTCTTTCAGACTCATTGCTATTTGGACTGGGGAGGAATGTATAATTAAAATGGCTTCACTTTCCTTCCTGAAGATGTAAATATCCCTGTGTATAATGTCTATATGATTCTTCATACCAAAACCTCCAATCTCTATAAGGGATGATTTGGATGAACAGACATAAAAGCGCATTTATTCTTCAGAAATCTACATGTGTGTACTTGTTTTTCTATTTTATTTTTTTGAGACGGTCTTGCTGCATACCCAGGTTTGGCCTGAAACTCACGATCTTTCTGCTTTTGCCTCTCCAGTACTGGAATTAATTTTGTAGCACCATGGCTTGCTTACATGAATATTATGTAACATTGTAAATCCATTTCTATATGCAATGTTTCTTTTAGTAAATTATAAAGAAGGATCTTAGGAGACTGTAGAAGCATAAAAAATAAGCATAGCTACCAGTTCTATTGTATCTATAAAAAGTTTTCTGAAATGCAAAACTTATTAGTGAGGGTTTCTTTCTTATGCATATGGGATAATATGTCTGAATGAAGAAACTGATTCTAAGAGAATCAAACTGGAGCACGAGGTTATCTTTAGGTAACTTTTCTCATCACTTACAGAAAGAAAGGTGAAACTTAAGTGTGAACTATGGCGAATATAGATCTCACAGCCGTGTTTTTAATTTAGTGTAATAGAGTGGGGATGTCTTCACATTGAAAATGTTTTTGTCATAATAGTCATATTAAAGCATATTCATCAATATCACAATTTAAGAAGCCCAAACATTGATTCAATTTCTATTGTTAGAGAACACTTTTTCTATTTCCTTTCCCCTCCTTTGAGATGCTTATTCATTGTGATTCTGTTACTTAAATATAAGCTTTTCTGACCACTAAATATTATGAGTAAAATAAATACCATCTTTGATATTTTTCTCTTGTTTTAAACCATTTGAAAACCAGAAACACCTTTTTGTGTGGCTGAGAACTCAGGCTTGGTTTTTTAGCATACAGTAAGTGGCTCACGGCTGCTTGTAACTTTACTTCTAGGCGATCTGATACCCTCTTCTGGCCTCTTCAGGCATTATATATGTCATTATATATGTGTGATGCATAGATACGGTTACACACACACACAGACACACAGACACACACACACACACACACACACACGCACACACACACACAAAGTAAACATTTTTAAAATTCCCTCATTTGGAACTATAAAGATGGCTCAGTGCTTTAGAATATATGCTGCTATTACAAAGGACCTGAGTTCAGGTCTTGCCACCCACGTTGAGCAGTTTACAACTGCCTCCAGGCCAGCTCCAATGTATGTGGCACCCTCTTGTGGCCTCCTTTCACACTGCATGCATGTGCACAAACACATTTTTTGTAATCTCAGCTCTGAAGAGGCTGAGGTGGGAGACTGGTGAGTTCAAGCAATAGCAAATACTCCAAGATGAAACAATAACAAAATCTCCCTTCCTCCAAATAACTCAACAGACTCCACTGATAAAGCCCCAGACATTTCTTTCCTGTTTTTCTGCATCTTGGATATAAATCCCAGTCACCAAAAAGGAGCACCAGTGAAAGACAAAGACATCTGTTGTGTTTATTAAAGTAAAAGGACCTTTATCTTACTCATTTTTTGCATTCTTCTACTTAATAGAGAGATTTATTATTCAAAGAAATTAGTAGCCACGTGGAGGGGAAGGGCCATCTACTTACTTAACATTTCACATACAATTACAGTTTGTTATTTCGGTGGTCCCATAAGTAAGAGGAAACCCAAGGGAGTCCATGTTAATGCAAGCACTATGAGTAACTGAGCTTACTTGCCAACTCGATACAGCCGCTTGACTCTAAAACCCATGATCTGACCAGCATAAAGCCTGTAGCCCATAAAAGAAAAGACACCTTGGTGCTGGAAAGCATACATTTAATAAAATTGAGAAAACATGTTCTGATTTGGGCTTTATACATAAAATCTGAAAAAATGACCTAAAATAGACTTGTACTTGGAGCACAGGAGACTTTCCCAACCTTTTCTGTTTTTTTCTTTATCGCCCCCTCTGGAAACTCTGTAGACATTTTCTCTCCTGGTTGATCCCCTTGACCCATGAAAATTTAATACCACAGACATACTTCATATCGTTTTTTAATATACTCTGGTTCTTCCAGGGGCCACAAAGCATTGTAATAAGAACATTTCCCCTCCCTGGCAGGGGGGTACCATTGCTGCTGAGATTGTAGGAGAGTGACTGTTGCTGGCTTGTCCCAACCCCATCACTAGACAGAGGAGCAGGCAGTGCAGGAAAGCCAGCTTCTGTCAGAATTCCACTGTTTGTATAAAAGAACTGGGGTATGTAATAGAACCTTGATGAACCCCAGCTTGCTCTTCAGGAGAATGGGAAGACAATTCTCCACTGAGGAACCATTCTTGTGACAATGGAAAAGAGAAGGTATCCTTAGAGTACCGACCTTTAGGTGGCAGAGTCCAGTGAGCTCCTTTCTGTCTTTCTTTACACAGGCACAGCAACAGGCTTCCGACTGCCCCATGGCTTGACAAGAACCTGAACTTTTGGGATCTGTACCTGGTACAAGTGTCGAGTTGCCCAGGTGTGAGCTTCTCCTTCTGAGAAAAGAGCGCATTTGTTTCTAACTTGAATCTTCTCAGTCTATGGCTTTGTGGGACCTTAGGAAGCATTCCCATGAACTTGCAAAAAACTGATCATATGTGACACTTTCAAATCGTAGTTCCCCTGATTTAATAATATTTCTCTCTCTCTTTTCTCCCTTCTGCTTGTTCTCACTCTCTTCTTTCTCCTTCTTTCTTCTTTCTCCCTTTCTCTTCTCCCTCCCTCCATCCTTCCATCCCACCTGTTCTCCCTTTCTCTTTCCTCTCTCCCTCTCTCTTCTCTTTCTTCCTCTCTCTTCTTTTCTAGTATTTACACCTATTTAGGAATGTAATTCTCGAAATTGAAGAGCCACAGGCTACCTCAATTGTCTCAAAAGTAAGACATTTTGTTTGGATGGAAAACTCTGTTCCCAGTCATTTCCTTCTCACTGTCATATTTTTTTCCTAGAAA
Source organism: Grammomys surdaster (assembly GCF_004785775.1). Classification (NCBI taxonomy): domain Eukaryota; kingdom Metazoa; phylum Chordata; class Mammalia; order Rodentia; family Muridae; genus Grammomys; species Grammomys surdaster. The sequence continues at coordinate 9,993,991 of NW_021621323.1, read as the reverse complement.
GATTAATGAAGGACTCTTAGCTGTGTTACTAATCCTACTCTGTTTGCTGCTTTTATGGAATGGAAATATAAATGATATTGAATAATTCATGTTTATTTTTCTCATACATGAATACAATGTATTTAGATCACATTCACTCTCCTTCATATCTCCTTCCTAACTTTATAGTTAGTTCTTCTTTTTTTTTCTCCTCTGCTGCCTGTGCCCTGAAATACTCGCCGCCCAACTCTACCTGCCCTTGGGGGTTAGAGGTAAGGTGGTGCAAAATCAAAGACACAGACTCCGGGAGCATGTTAGAAACATCACAGCAAGCTCATCTGAACGCTGCTGCTAGCTCCTTTAATACCCTCTATTCGTTCCCCATTGGTCCCAAGAAAGTATCTCTTCTAAACAGCAGTTCCCAATTGGCTGGCATTGTCTGCGTCAGCAATCCTTGGTTTCTCAGGCAGTCTTTGATTAGGTCCTTCTGCAGGAGATGCCTTTGCAATTGTGAGGTTCCCCAGTGTTTATGTAGAGGTGGCTGCTGCCCTTTCTCCTATACTCCTCCTCCTTTTTCTTTTCCTTCTGGATCCACCAAATCTCCTTAGTACTGCCCATATGCACTCGGAGGTGCGCACATCCACAGGAGAGTGAACTATACCACTGGAGAACACTTTCTTCCTTGTGGCCATCAACAGGCAATAACTTCTCAGGTAGGAGTAGGGTCTCATGAGTCCCTTCTTTCTCTGTACTGGAGTGTTGATTGGCTTGATCTTGTGCAGGTCTTGTGCTGGCTACCACACCTACTGCAAGTTCATGAGAGCAATGGCCCTTTAATGTCTAGGAGACAGTATTTCATAGCAATCATTCCTGACCTCTGGTTCCTTGAATCTTTCCTTCTGATCTTCTGCAATGTTTCCTGAACCTTGGGAGTTGAGGGGTATGGTACAGATATCCCATGTAATATTTAGCATTCCATAGTCAGTCATTCTGAGTACTTTGACTGGTTGTGAGTCTCTGTGTGAGGTTATGTTAAGAGGTTTCTCTGGTAAAGGTGAGAGTTGCAGTGGTTTGTGGGTTTTCAAGCTGGTACTCAGGATTCTATAAGTTGCAGGATAGGAAAAAGCATCAGCAGTCTTACAGCTGGGACAGCTGGGAACCTTGTCAGCTACAATAATAACCAGGCTGTAGGACAGCAATGACTTTTTTTGTAGTAGTATGGCATGGAGGTAACCAAAAGTTTTATTAATGGATTTGATATCCCCTCCACAGGAGGAAGCTCGTTCACCATACTGTAAACCTGGTCAACCTGGTCAAGAATCCATGACTGGGAGTCCACAGGCTGCACTGTTATGATTTTACTAAAGAGATACAGTATCAAACTGCTTTCTACATTAAGGATTATTTTAAGGAACAAAGACAATCAGGTAAGTGATTTCTGTGTGCTGAAGTGGCATGGTCTCCTAGCATATGTCTGTGACATTCTGTGTGAGAAAATTTGTGATTCACTGCACAGCAGAGAAAGGCAGAGCTCTGAAAAGCAAGAGTCATAGATGTTGCGGGGAACCACGCCCCCAGGGAGCACTGGACTGTCTACTTGGGTGGGAGAGCAAGGAAAAACAAAAAAATACCTCTAAACTGCTCTTGGATTGGAGGGATTAAGCCCCCATGTACAGGTAGCATTTGTGCCAGCCTAAGTTATTTGGAGTTCTTTCAGCCATAAAGAATTCTATAACATGTATCCGTAATTAGTCAGACAAAGGAAGCGTTACAAACCTGGTTGGCATTCCTCATGTACGTTTTCCTCTTTGTGATCCCCTCCAGAGAGAGAAAGACACTCCTCTGAATTTTCTATTTCTCCTTCTGTGCATTATTTGTCTTCTTGGATTTTGCACACACACCTTCCTGTTAGCTCCATTCAGTCATTTATGTGGGCTTTACGTTTATAAGATGGATATCGCAGCATAATTTTTTTTTCTGAAAGTAATTTTATTTCACCTCACATTATAACATTTGTGTTGTGACTTTTGCATGCTGTATATTAGTTTTAATTGTTAAGTAATTTACATGTGATGATGTATTCTTTTATATTACTTTATGCGGTTCTCACTTTTAGTAGGAGATAACTGATTTATACTTACTTATATATTTATAAACCATACACAAGATGCTGGGCTCACAGTGCTTTAACATTAAGATCTCTTTTCCAAATAATTTATAATTGAGTGCAAGTTCTCTCTTCATTAAATACCTTTTTAATTTTAAGTGTGTGTGTGTGTGTGTGTGTGTGTGTAAGGTATTATTTTATTCTGTTTCCAGGACAAACAGCCTAAAACTTACTATGCAGTGCAGACTGGCCCACAAGACATGGGCTCTAGACTCCTAAATGCTGGAGTTGCAGGCATGAGCCACCACATCAGGCTTTATTTCTGAACAAACACATATGTGTGTATGTATGTCTCTGTGTGTATATGCATCCATGTATATATAGTTCTCTTTAAGTTACATAATCTAAAATAAGTAAATGAATTTCCAGGTTCCTTAAATTTTCGTTTAACTACAAAAGGTAAACCGAGAGGAAATCAACAACTTAAGCAAACCCCTAATAATTCAAGGCAATTGAACCAGTAATAAAAGTTTTCTGACAGAAAAGAAGCTCAGGCCCAGATGGATTCACACCAGAGTTCTGTAAGACTTTCAAAGATGATCCACTGGCAGTACTTCTTAAATGATCAACAAACGGGAACAGAAGGAACACTTCCAAAAAGCCAGTATTAGTTGTTATGAAGACACAGGATCAGACACCAACCACAACCACCACCACCACCACCACAACAGTAAGAACCAAAAAGAAAACTACACCCTGAGCATTATGGCGACACACTCACTCGCAACACTTGGGAGGCAGACGCAGGCACATCTCTGATTATACTGACATAATGAATTCCCAACAGAGAAAGTATGTGTGGAAGCGATACTACGGGAAGTTCAGGGACTGACCAAGCTTAATGATCTCTTCTCTGCGTTTTCACAGTGCTTTGAAAAAGTGACTCTTGGGCATTGATTACGTTATGTATCACTGTGATTATTTATCTGTCTACTTCATAAGACTGCGAGGTCCTTTGTGGAAGGACATGGATGCTACTCATCAGCTTCTTGCTTTTACCTGACGGGGTACTGGGTTTCCAGTCCTCTATTAGGAAATCTATGTTGGATGGATGTAGAAAGTGAGAAAGAAAATCATGTATATTTCCACTAAACAGAGGCACCTCTCCTTTTGGTGTATTTCAGCAGAATGGTGGTGGCTTTGGAAACATAATTGCCTACTGATCTAGCATTATGGGAATACACCTGTACATAACTGTAACAATGGTCCCCTGCTGTTATCACACAGTACACAATACCCCAGGGGCATTCCATTTCTGCTGGACTGTTTTCTTTAGTACCCTGATGTGCTCTAGGACATGATCCTGAGAATAAATTGTCCATCTAATCTAACCTGAATTCCAGGCAGGAGTGCATTAGGACATTCTTTCCTGAGTGGAAGGAGAATTCATTGGCAAGCTCACATGAAAATATTCCATTTCTCAAATGATCCCACCTGCAAATTAGATCCATGATTATTATTTATTATTTGTCGAACACAAGCTCTGTACTTAGTGCTATTTAAAACAAATACAGAAAAGAACACAAGAACAACACAAACCACCAGGGAATATATGGTCCATGCCTTAGGGCTTAACAATCCACACCAGACACAGCATGAAATCCATCTATGACAAGATTGAAACATTGATTGCAGTTCTGAAGCAACAGTGCTTAGAGATGTTTTTATGACTATAAAACACTTACACAAGGTATTTTGACTGAAATTTTTTATCAAAATAAGCAATTTTCAGGAGGACCAGTTAAAGAGAAATGAGACGGTAATGTGACAGGTAGAATTCCAAAGTGAGGTCAAGCATTTTCCTATGTGACACTAGTGAGCCACCAACTGATTTGGGTAAGGGAAGGTGCCCATGTGTGTAGATTTGATGCCAGCATTGTGAATGTTCCTCCATGTGAAATTTGCTTTAGCAATAAAGTCATCTTAAGTTCCTCTGCTTATGTGAAGACCTGCACTGAACTAGCAAGCATAAATGAATAGGTAGGCTAACACTGAGAAGAGTTCCGGGAGCCTTTGCCAAACTTGAGTGCATGTTACTTAACAGAAAGGCAATGACAGAATGCACAAGAGCTTCCTGACAAAGAGCAGAAGATTGGATTAGGCACACAGAAAGCTAATGGTTTTTCTCTAAAACAACAGGGCATTGGAAAACATTTGCTACAGAAATCAGGCTTAAGGAGGCTTAGAGTGATACATGTGCATCTGAAATTGTTTCTGAATACGGATCTGGGGGAAAGGAATTCGAGGTTTTGTAGGCTGGATGCAGAGGCTGACATGAAGTTACCTGAAAACCTCTGTGGAACCCATAGTATTTCTGTCAGCTCATCAGCCCAGCTGAACTTTCAAGTGTAATGCCTTCATGATAATCTTTTTCCTCTGTGTTATCTGTTTTATTATTTTTTAAATTCTTACCGTATGAGTGTGCACAGGTATAAATGAGTTAGTACATGCGCGCATGCGTGTGTGTGTGCATGTGCGTGTGTGTGTGTGTGTATGCATATCTACATTCATATGTGTACATGTGGACGCCAAAGGTCAACTTTTGGTGTCATTTCTCAGGAGCTATCCACTTTATTATGTTTTGAAACACAGTTTCTCACTGAGACCTGAAATTCACTGATGTAGTTAGGTTAGCTGGACAAGGGGCCTTTGGGGGTGGTGTGGGGGGGTCCTCTTATCTACTCCTCAATCCTAGGATTACAAGGATATGCCAATATGCCCTGCTTTTCATGTAGATGCCAATGGTTGAACTCCTGTCCTTTGGCTTGTGTGGCAAACACATTATCAACTGAGTTATCTCCAGCTTCCTCTTTGTTTTAGAGAAAGAGTTCTTCTGCCCCTTCAAAATCTTTTCATTTGTGTCACAAGAGCTGTTTCTGTGTTCCAGGCATTCTCGCTCTCCATAATTATCATGCTTCTTTTTAATGGCTCCAAAATGTCTTCTCTACAATAGAACTGTGCTCCTTACGAGGAAAAAATGACCGAGCATGCCATGCATATGATTTTAGGCTCGTTCGACTGCTGGAACTGACCAGGTTGCGTCGCCTTTGTGAAGTTCTTGTCTGATGCTATCGATTGAAGATGACCAGGTAAGCAAGGAAAGGAAGATGATAGAAGGCTGGGGAGGGTAAGAACAGATTGGAAAACACAGGGGCAAGCTGGTCTCCATGAGCAGAGCCCAGAACTGCTGTTTTCTCTTGCCTCTTGGTAGCATGAGAAGTCATGGATCCTGTAGGAATCAGGCTCCCTCATTGCAGAGTTAAATATATTCTTGGTATAGATGTCAGAGAAGCTGATTGAGTATCTAGGAGACTAGAGAACTCACAGGCCTGGCTTCTGCCTCTTGTCATCTGATAAATGACACGTGTAAGCTACAAAACAGCTGCTGCTTCACTCTTGTCCCCTAAATTTCCCAAGAGCTGTCCTCATAATCTACCCTAACTAAATATGCACAGTAAAGTGTATTCTGGGAAGTGGAGTTTTCCAGTAATATTGACACATTACAGACTCATCACCATTCACCCTTTGTCAACTTGCATCAGCAAACACTTCTGCAAGTCATATTTTAAATTCAGTACCAAGAAGATAACTCATTTATACTTATGCCTCGCATACAGCTGTGACTGGTATAGTTTATCTTATAGAATCTGTGCCCTCAAACCATCCACCATGCACAGGCCACATAGGAGAGCTGAGTATGGTTGTGATAAGAATGGCATCCTGAATCTTTCCAGTTTTCATGGCACTACTTTCAAGAATGGGGTAATTTGCTCCTGGTCTTTCATTTCTTTAAACACAGGGAGATCTACTCTGTGGACTCTCTCCCCTTTACTGCTCTTGCTCTAGAGACCAGAAATAAATGTATGGGTTCTGGTTGCCAAGAATGGTTACTAAATACGCACTGAGGAAATGACCAAGGGGCTGGAGGATTTGTTGATGTTCCATTAGTTGCCAGATTCAGCTCTTGCTGGTGAAATCCGAAGGATATTCTGGATGCAAAAGAATTGGTGTCAGTTCAGAGACAGGATCTAACCTCCCTCCCCCAACCTAACCATGTCTCACATCCCAATGTAAGGGTCACACTGGAAACAGCTGAAGTAACGGATGGGGAAACGCTATGAGGGTGCTTAGCTGTGTAAGTTTGAGGTACTGTAGCCAACATTTATGTAGTTATATAATGATTGTATATCTTGCACTTTTGATAAAAGTGATTAGCAGATCTAAGTATTTCTGGTTAAGTCATTAAGATCTTTTAAAGATAAGATTAAGCTCTCTACAAGTGGGGATACTATGACTTCCTCCTTTCTTAGTTGCATCTCTTTTATGTTTTTCTTTTGCTTTATTGTGCTAAGATTACAAGCATTACATTGATTAGAAGGAAGACAGTGGCCAACCTTGTGCTGTTCTTTATTATAGAGGGAATTGTTTTAATGTTTTCCTATTCAGAAAAATGCTGACTAGGTGTATATTGTGTGTATGTCAGAAAGAAGGGGGGGAGAGAACCTTTATCATGTTGAGGTATGTTTCTTCTGTCCCTCTTTCTTTATTATGAAATGATCATGACTTTGATCTTTGTCAGAGATATTTCTGCTTGGATTGAGGTGATCATGTTGATTTCTATCCTTTAGTCAATTTGTGTGCTGTATTTCTTTAAATTGATTTATGTATGTTGAGCCTTCCTTGAATCCCTGGAATGAAATCAACATAGTCATCCTGTACAAAGTTCTTAATGTGTTGTTCATTTCATTTGCAAGTATTTTGTTGAGAATTTTTGTATCTGTATTCATCAGGGAAGTGGTCTAGAATGTTTGTTGTTGTTTGACCTTATTTAATATGGATACCATGATAGTAGAGCAAGTTTGGTAGACCTCTTTCCATTCCTATTTTATAGAATAATTTGAGAAACATTAGTGTTAATTCATCACAGATGCCCTTTGCATCAACTTTAAATATAGAAGAGAAGGAAAAATGGTCAATTGTAGATTATTGTCAGTGAATTAAAGGAGACAGAAAAGGCAGAAAGAGAGAGGTGAGTCTGACCCTTGGGCAGGGCTATATTTATTCAGAGAAATACTGTGATTGGGTTATCTTATTTATGCCTATGTGGATCAATACACGTCATGCCATGTGGAATGATGAGCAAATGTTTATACAATCCACATGGAGGGAAAATTCCCACAGAAACTGGTTGTAGCCTTTATAATGGTTAAAATGACCCCTGTAGTCTTCAAGGGAAGCTGGGAAGTACAGTCTTTCAGTACAGTCCATCCATCACAAGAGCACAAGAGAGGATGCTTTATAGAGGAATAGATAAATGAAAAAGGCAAAGTAGGACAGATTCACACATGTCCAACTCAGGGATCAGTCACCTCCTAGCATGAATAAATGAAGAGAAAAGAATAAGCAACAACACAACCAACCATGGAGACAGCCAATATTAGTAAGAGAACTCTGTTCTTCACTACTTTCATGTACATTTCACACAAGGCAATGGGAGTTCCGTCTAGCCTAAATATACTTAACTTGCATATGTGTAACTGTTCATTCTAATCTGTCCAATGGCGATAGGGTTAGAGTAAGAGTTACTTATTATTGTTAAAATTAGTATTATCATTATTAGAATCTTTAATCCTCTCTCAATAATAACCTTAAATGTAAATGTTCTTAAGACTGTAATCAAAAAGGACACACTAGATTCTCTGATTAAAAAGCAAGATCCAACTAAACTATAGGGAAGAACATAAGAGAAAAAAGAATCTAGGTCAAATTTAAAAAAATAATAAGACACGGATGGAAGATAGGTGGAATGTTGGAAAGAAGAAATGAGGAAGATATTAAAAAGCACAATAAGGAAAATGTGTAAACAAAATTGTATAAGTACAAGAAGAGGAATGAGATCTATAAGCTGTTCTTTTAAATGAAATAAAAATAAGAGGGAAGAATACAGTGAAAGAGGAAAGAAAAAATACACAAGGGTGAAAGAAAAATGCCAGCATTAAACAGACCACTATTAATTCCAAAAATAACACATTGGAGCAGACTTGGAGTTCTTTAACTCATAGCCTGCTGGGTAAAAGAGGTGTGAACCAAACTTGTAGATTCTATTTTATCTTGTTTAAGTGGGTGCTGAGCCCAGGGTGCTTGAGTGCTAATTGTGTACAGAGTTCAAATCTCTACAGTTGCTTCCCTTCACTGTATACCAGGACTCAAATGCTACCTGTGGACCAAGCATGTTCATACATTTTGAGGAAGGGGTAATGTTTAAAGCTGAGTATGCTAGGGTATGGGATATACAGGTAGAGAATGGAAGTATGTTGCCATAGATTTATCTTGGTGCTTTTGGATTCTGCTCAGTATTGAACACCCCACAGGCTGGAGTGGGTTCCAGGAAGTGTCCATTGTCCTTAAACATGTAGGTTCTTGTTGGTAGTGGAAAAACACAGAACTTACTGTAAAGTGTGACTTCATGGCTATCTGCTGACTCACTGCTGTGTGTCTGTAGCTTAGGCTATCTCACTCTGCTGATTGTCCAGCTCTTAGCCAAGGAGCACAGAACCACTGTCTTCCCTTTGCCACTACAGCCTTCTGCTATTTGAGCTTCTCCCTGTGTGTGCAGCTAAGCCCTTCCCCACCCCACCCTCATCCTGTCTCAAGCAGACATCTCCCACTAGGACTTGTGGCAGGTTGATCCCAGGCTTCTTGACTTGTGATTATTTCTTATTAACAAGTCTCAAGTCCAGTGACTTCAAAAAGAGCAAGTACTTTCTCAATATAGTGACCAAGTACAGTCTTCTGAGACATGTGACATGACAAGGTGGGATTCCTGTCCACTGCTGATATGGGGCAGAAGAGCCACTGCCACACCAGATTCCCCAGATGGACTCAAGTGTGTGAGTGGTCTCATGCTGTGGGTCTCATTTTACCAAGGTCACCTCTTGGATGAGGCTTCGGCTCTGCATGTCCTGCTAGGAAGCTATACAGCAGTAACCATATTGGTTGAGTTTTTGGCTCTATGTGCTCTGGTAGGAAGCAGTACAGCAGTAGTCATTTTGGTTGAGGCTTCAGTGCTGAACGTCCTGCTAGGAAGCTGAAAAACAGAAGCCACATATGTAAGAGCACATTTTGCTGGGTTGCTCTTCTGTCTTTTAATATTTTCATCTGTCCAATCACCTTGGTAAACTTCCAATGCTCTCCCTCTCTCTGGAATAGAGGCTGGTTTTTGTTATCTTTATTCTTCTCCACTATAACACAGAAAGGCAATGCTCAGTGTGCCATTGTACTCTTCACTATTTGATGATGATGTCATGATGATGATGATGATGTGATGATGATGATGAAAGTTTCTCTGAGTCAAAAAAGATGAAATTACTTTTAGTTTTGAAGTAGGCCTTCCCATTTTTTTATTATGGTAAAAGCAGAAAACAAATCACAGCATCAGGTTTTTGGAGACAGAATCTTTCTTATGTAGCCTTGTCTGTCCTAGAACTTGCTATGTAGATCAGGCTAGTTTCAAGAAATCGATCTGCTTCTACATTCTGAGTGCTGTGATTAAAGGCACAGAACATAAGACACAGCATCCTAATAAAACATCAGAAGTACATTGTTGTTGATTGTAGGTACGTTTCCTATGAAGAAGATCACTGCCAACCTTCCCCATTTTCATGTTCAAGAATATTTGTGTATCCAGTTTATACACATAGATATATATCACATACTTTATATGTTTATGTGTGTATCTATTTGTGTACATTTGACGTATCTATCTAGAGATATGTCACTGTCTGCCTAGAGAGAAGGGTTGCTATTTGGGACTCTAGTCAGCTGTAATGCTGACTGTAAATGTGAAATAAAATGTTATTCATCTTGCCTCTTACTACCATATTAACTGGAATCAAATGGCATAATAGATGTCTTTCCATGCTCAACATATTTAAGGAAAACATTTCGGCTTTAAGTAAAGGAAGAAAACCTGGCACTTGATAATAATTATATATTAGCTTTTCCTGTAGAAACGATTTATATTTAAATTTTATTTTGCATTGGAATTTTGTGTTTCTAAGTATCAAATGAATGCAACTCAGAGTTTGGATTATGCATCTTAATGTTTGAAGACATGCGCTGTGGTTTGAGGAGTTTGTGACACATGTCAACACGTTTCCTCACTCAACAGCAGTTTGTGATATTTTTGCCATTGTCATGTAAATTATGTGGTTTTGGAAGATGCTGGTCATACTTGGTTCCTCTTGGTTGGTGGCCTGTGAGGTCACAGCTGTCCCATTAATCCAAGTGAATGGATTCATGTGAACTTTTGCATTTGTTTATTTTTCTTCAGTTTTGCTTTACCAACATAAGATGTAGGACAGTAATTCGTTGTTTCAGGATGTGCATTTGTGGAGCATTGCCTCTTCGGATGGAAGCCCTATGACATTTGGCTGAGAACCAATCACGCAACCTCTCTGGAATGCTCTCTGCCTTACACTGGGATATGTAGGAAAGGGATCATTGCATCTCAAAATGTAGATTTCCTACATTTCCTAGTCTTACCTCAAACCTCAGGCCAGATGAACTACAGTAAAAGAACTAACAGCACTGTATGTCACATTGTCCGTTTGGTTTGGTAATCTGTTTTTGAAATGAACAGTATTTTGGTGAGGAAGTTCCTTTGGCACAGAAATATGATTGGCATGTTTCAATATGGGCTGATTGCTTATTCCTCAAATGGTTTTAATTATTTAACAGGAAATATCATTAAAAAGGAAAATATATATATAACTCAAATGCACAATTGCTTCTTTGTCTTACATTGTGTTGATGGGGACTTTCTCCTGTGACTTATATCTTCACTCTTTGTGAAGTGGTGTATTATTCAAATGTGGCAATGAGGTGCTCAATCGAACAGTATTTATTCTAAGTTTATATATTTAACTTTTCTCTCCAGCATTCATTCATCTCTACCTCCTCTGTTTCATTCAATTCATTATTCCTCTCTTTCATCCCATATAATCATCAGTTGCCTTCTGTCGACTTGCTTCCTCTTGGTCAGTGTTTTTATTGTCTCATTCTATAGCACAATAACATCTAATGCAACAAAAGTATTCTGCTTGTAACTGCATGGACTTCGTCAGTGAAATGGCCCCACGGTCTGTGATTATAAAGTCTCTTAGCCTCTCTTCAATGCATTTAGTCTCTTTTCAACGCATTTACCATCCCTTTTCATTTTCCTCTATGGTCTTATCTACAATGAAAGGCACCTTTGCCGAGGTTTATCTGCAGCAGATGTGAAACAAACATAAAAAACAAACAAACAAACAAACAAAAAACCTTGGTGATCACTACCTTTCATCTGCTTATTCTATCTTTCTTTGTTTCAGTCAGCCAGGATTGAATGGATCAGAGAAGGAAAACATTTGCAGACTTTCTTTCTTAGCATATATGCATTGCTAAAAGTGGCAAGAAAATATCTATCTAGCCCACTGTTTGGAATATCCCTGAAATAAAGTATCTTGAGGGAAACACACTCCAGTGCTATAAAGACATGGGTGATGGAAACTGCATCCTCTACTAACCGCAGGTTTAAGCTCTTAGCAGGCAATGGCCATTTCTAATTTATTTTAATTTGCTTCCCTTAAAGCAAAAGTGTGCATTGTAAATCCTGGAAACTGAATAAATGAGTAAATTCATGGACTATCATACTATTGTTACTAGGTAACTAATAAGTGAAGTTGGCCACACTGTATTTTTTATTGAGAAAATGTTACCTGCCTCTGTATAGCATGTACCATTCTCATAATTTTGGTCAGTGAGAACTAAAATTTCTATGTGGCTCCTAACATTATTCAATAAGGTAAAGTTGTTATTAACTTAAGGCAGATATATAGGAAGCTAGATCGTTGACATGGGGAAATATCTTTACAAACCATGATAATCGGATCTGTTTTGGGCAATGTAAGCAGTAAAACTGGAAACTATTTGAATGATAATCAGAGAACAAGAGGTAGGCTGAACATCTTCGCTAGTATTTATTTTCCCCTGAAGTGGTTCCTAATTATAAACAATGAAGACCCTAGGACAGTGAGGGACAACTTTGAACTTAATTTAAAACTACCACATGACAAACAGTATTGCAGGCTAGTGCAGGGAAAATATATTTAGTTGTTTTCCAGAAAGTATTTATTTATACAGGACATCTTCCAATCATGTGAGATTGTTTAGAATGGTTTTATAGAAATATACAAAGCTATTGGTTGATCAATGAAGTTTCTGCTTTTATTTTTCTTATTAAAATTATTTATAACAATTTCTAGAAATGTTAGCATTAGGCTTCTCTAATTTTGAAATTGTTCAGAATTCAAACTTCTCCAATTTAGTACATTGAAAAAAGAAAAACATATACATATTTTCATCTCCAGTAGACTTCAATGAGAATTCTAAACTGGGTTGAATCTAGAATTTTAAAATGTGGAATTTAAATAAATAAATAAACAAAATAATTCATTAAAAATACAAGGTGCCATTTTATAAACTGTATTTTAGCTTTAATTAAAATTGTTGCTGGTAGCTCTTCAAAATAATACAGTAATACTTACCTGAATGACAACATACTAGTGTTCAGTAGTAACTGTTCTACTTTGTACACTCTTCTTCCTGCTTTTAAGCCATTCTACTGTTAACGTCAGGAGGGAATAGTGTTTATCAGCAATTATGTATGGGGTGTTATAGAGTGAATTAATTGTAGTATCTTGCCATGTCTAATTTGCAACCAGTATACTAGATGGAGATGCACATGGTGGCACATGTAGTCTTTGTGAAGTCTCTTCTTGTTTCTCTCAGTACAACACATATAACATGATGAGAAGAATGACCTGAAGCTAGACAAAGGAATACTATTATAGTCAGTGGAATTGTATGAGAAATGTCTTGCAATAAGCATAAAAATTGAGAAGTGATAGACTTCTGTTTCATTTGATGACATGCCAGGAGAACTCATGGTGTATTGCTAGCTAAACATACATGTTACAGCCATGTACTCTCATGTGTGGTTCAGCTCTTTGTCTTTCAATTAGTAAAGAAAATTATAGGAGGGGACTTTTGTAAAGGATTTTACTGGGATTCAACATTGCCTGGTAAGTAGAGTCATTAATTCATTTACTTTCTCGTTGTGTCAGTCATTAAGACAAATGTGAGTCAGGTGGTAGTTCAGACCTGTGATAACAGCTCTTGGAAGACTGAGACAATGCACAGTGTGTTGGCTAGCCTGGACTACATAGAGAGACATGGCTCAAAACTAAGAAAATGTACTATGTCTAATGTAGTCTAAGTCAGGAAATATGATTCAATTTCAGATATAGCGAATGATGGGACCTTATTGAATTTGTATATAAAAGGTCCCTAGGTTAAAAGCCAGACAGAATGTAGTGCTAGGCAGGGTGATGGCAGTGATTTTCCCACAATTCATTCAGAGCTACACTTACCATGTGTATTTCTCTGTTGATATTTTATATTTTCATAAACTATTTTGGAATAAATAGAGTGGGGAGAGACTTGGAAATTAGTAACTTGGAGGAACAACTTGGAAGTATTTAAGATACAGATTGCATATCATCATTGTTATATGTGCAAGTTTCTCAGAATCATGGTCTATTGAAGAGGTTGGTGTTTGCGCCTAGATTTCATTGACACCATGGCAACAACCTCACGCAAGCCCTTTGGAAATGAATTATGGTTCACAGGTCAATCTAATATTGGTTAAATATGTCCATATTGTTTTAATAAAAGCCTTTGTGAGAGTCTTTGAAAAATTACTTTAGTTGTATAAATAGTTCTGTCAAAACTACACAGTTAGTTTATCATTTTGATAAACAGTTTTGTTTTTCATGTATTTTCATTTCAAACTGTTGTCCCATAGTGGATCTTAAAGTAACTGCCAGTAAACAGGTTTGGATGCATAAAAGCTATTGTTTAACCAAACACTACCTATTCTGCTTAGTAATATGGCTGAGATTTATTTCTTCATCCCCATAAGCTGCTATAGGGAGGGAAGGCCAAGGCTTCCCAAGTGTCACGTTAACCACCCACTGATGTGGACATTTGGAGCAGGATGGGAAATTGGGGGAGGGAGGATGGCTTTTATCCTTTCTTCTCCATATAGTCACTCACCTTCGGCTTCTTCCATCCTTTGACACTGTATACGAAGCCTGAAAACCCATGTGGATGTACAATTGAGCAAGGGAGATTGCGGTGGGTGAGAAAAAAACCACATCAGGTAGAGTTCAACCTCCAGTCTCCTACATGAAGTATATTCCTATGGACCCTCTCTTCATCAAAATATTCTCTGATGAAGGAAAGCTGACAGAGGTCAGTGGTCCTTCATTACCAAAACATCTGCGAATATTTAATGCTGTGTTGTGTTTTGTTTTCTTTTTAAAGAAAGCAGTCAAGGAGCCAGCAAATGACTCAGCAGGTAACCTACGCATGGTAAAGACTGAGAGGAAGAGAAAGCAGGCTTCAACAAATTGTCTTACACATGCACACATGCACGCATGCACACACACATGCACACACACTAACTAACTAACTAACTAACTAATAAGAGTCATAATCCCATATGTTAAATTAGCTTATAATAAAATCTCTAAAGTGATGAAAAGGACAAGAGATTTGTTGAGGATAGTTATTCTAAATACCATTTGATACTAAAAGTATTCTGACAAGGCTAAACCTGCTTCACACTTCACCAGCTCTTAGAGCTCAATTCCCAAAAGGATCAACTGGCGCCATTTTTGCAGCCAAGATCTTAGATTACCCAAAACAACGTGAAGACAGTTCTGTTCATTTCTTAAACCTATGTCAGGTACTGGAAGGAAAACAACCTCACATTTTGTTTTATCTTCCAAAAATGAGACATAATGTTACTGATTCCAGTAATTTTGAGCAGAGAAGTGTAAGATTTTCCTCTTTGATTTGTTTGTGTCTATTAAGGAAAAGATTGTTTCTAAGGAGTGGGAAATAATCATATGCAAGTTTTCCTTTAGATTTCATAATTGAGTTTTGAATGTTGATGGCTGCCAGTGAGTAAGGAGTACTGGGAAGATAACAAATCTAAGTATGAGCTGGTTGCTCAACATGTTCAAATTCTTGCAGATAAAATAAAACAAAACAAAATGAAACAAAACACCAGCAAAAAGTAGCATAATCTCTCATAGTTTCCACTGTGGATTCAAAGGCAAATTTATAAATGAGCAAACTTAAAGTAGAGAAATACTCAGAATACAGTGCTTTGGGATCAGAACTTTAGTCAAAATTCTATTGAACACACAGTTACAGAGTTCATTACTTTCTGACTCTGTTGTGTAGCTAACAGAAAACATACGACTATGATGCTATGCTACAACCTGGCACAGGGAGAAGGGTGACATCAAGATTATGAATGAAGCAGATTTTAAAGGTCAGTTTTCAAGTTGACAGATCATCAACGTGTAAGAGCACTTTATTGGACTATAAGCAAGAGGCTGGAATGCAATCTTCATGAAAGCAGGGTCTTTGGTGCAAGGTTGTGTGCCAAACACAGAACAGCTTCTTGTTGGTATTGTAGTAAGTGTTTGGAGTATGTGGAAGACTGGGCACAGCCTAATGGGTAGACATGTAACACAGTAAGATAATTCTTTTTGTAATGTGACGTGGCTATTGGATAAATAAGAGAAATTTAATTGCTTTAATTTTTTAACTTAAAGTTAAACTTTTAAAATTAAATTGTTTTTAACTTAAAATAAGAATAGCTGCAAATTTGCAAGCTAGCAGATTGGGAAAGATGGGGAAAATAGAAGGCAGAGTCATGACAATGCACAGTGCAGAATTCGTGAAGAGCTGGCTGAGAGTAGGTGGATGTAGGAGGAGCTAAGGTGGGAGGAGTTAGTAAAGGAAGAGGAAGAGGAGGAGTAAGGAGGAGAGGAGGAAAAAGAAAGAGGAGGAGCTAGGAGACAGGAGAGGAGAATGAGAGAGATTGAGAGAGAGAGAGAGAGGAGATGGAGGTGGAAGTCCACGTGTCTGTAGCAGTCAAAGGTAGTTGGTATATCTAGGTTGGGTATTGGGTTACACTTCTGATTGTATGGGTATCTTGTTACTGATCAATACCAAGTATATAAGCTTTTGATTAATCTTTAAGCATTAGAGTCTCATCTTTCTACTGGGCCCATGTGGATGGCGGGATGGCCTGGGCAATGCCCAGCCTTGCAGAGACAGCGTGGGAGATTGAGCCGTCTCCCACACTGACATCTCGTGGGTGGCAGGGCTGGTGTTCTAGTTGACCATTTCTAGCTGCAGCACCCATGTGGCCTCCGGCCAAGAAACATGGTGGCTGGGCTAGGAAGAGCCGCTGTGGCTTAGTCAGCCTGAGCCAGAGGCAGTTTTGAATAATTACCTCAACAAAGAGTGGAGAGTGGGAGAGAGTATGAGTAGAAGAGGTGAGAACATAAATCAAATCAAGAAGAACTTCTCCATGCTTTTTCATTGCAGTATCTGTCCATTTTCCTCCTCTACTTTCATTTGCACCCCAAAATTAATCACTCTGTTCTTCACTATGATTGGGCTGTATATTCTTGTAGCCTGGGTTTATTTTTGTATTTTAGGTCTTTTCTTCTCTCACCTGCTCAAGATAATGCTTCAGGAATTCTCTCTTGAACCACGACTTCAGTCTGTCTTCTGTTTGGGCCCATTTTCAGCATGTCCGTGAGAGTACACATCTTAAGCAGGATTATCTTTGCCCCAGAGCTCACTCCCCAGCCGTGATTCTGTGTGTAATTTCCACTTCCTAGACAATGATGTTGAAAGGAAGACCCTTTCCTGGTCCCTTTCTGTTTGTGTACAGCTGTGTCATATAAAATCTTCTCAAAACCAACAATGAGCTTGGTATTTTTAAGTTAAAAAATAAGCCTCTTGGGACTTCCACCCCTAGACCAAGCAGAGAGGGGCCACCCAGAACCCCCTCTGACAGGCGACCTGAATTCTTGCTTAGGCTGCGAGGCTAAGCACTGCAAGGGAATATAAATAAAATAGTTAAAAATATCTCTTTGGGTTCCTTGAGGGACAAGCCTGACTGCATAGGGGTTGATGTCAAAAGTATCCCCTCTCCAGGAAAAAGACATTGGGATGGGTATGGCCCTCATGCCTCACTGGACAACAACAGGGGGGCCAGAGCCATTACAAAGTCCCCTTCAATTACTGGAGGTCAGGCCTCTATCCCCACCTCTGCAAGATTAGATTTGCCACAGCCCTTCTATACTTAGAGAAGGGAGGAGATGTCAGGGGGAGCCCTGCTTATACACTGAAGGCCTAAAATCAGCCATAGGCCTGTCATACATGTATACTAACACCAAGTCTTGGGTCTCAGTGGAAAAACATTGAAACAGATGGCTATAAGCTATTGTAAACAGGCAGCTTTTGTGGAAATTTACCAGCCTGAGTAGTCATAGACCTTGTAAATAGGTAGCCTTGACAGATAATACCAACTTAGATGAGGACAAGTGAATCATAGGCAGAGTCATAGTGACCTATCTCTTGAACCCTCACCCAGCTGATACCCTGTTCTGAAAGATATCTGTATTCCCCCTGAACACTCACGCTCCAGTGTCATCCCCTTCCCTACGTCCTGCCTTTTTCTGTTTATAACCCCTGTGTGAATGAGTATAAATTACAATTTGAAAAAAAAATAGATTATCTATCTATCTATCTATCTATCTATCTATCTATCTATCTATCTATCTAAATTAAAAAAATAGGCCTCTTATTTTTATTAAATCTCTAATCAATTAGAAGTTCCCCTTGTGGTATCAATTTATTTGGGTTCTTGTCTTGTCTCACTTGTGTTGGTATAGGCCCAAACTTAGTGCGTAATCATCCTCATCTGTATAAATAGGCGGAGCTCCCCCATCGCTCTCTCTTTCCTCTTCACCAACTTTGGTCTCCCGTCTCCCATCTCCCATCTCCCGTAGTCTTCCTCCCTCCCTTCTTCCCTCCCTCTCTCCCTCCCTCCCTCCCTCCCTCCCTCCCTCCCTCCTTCCCTCCCTCCCTTCTTCCTCTTTCTCTCTCTCTCTCTCCCTCTCTCTCTCCCTCTCCCTCTCCTCCCTCTCCCCTCCCCCTC
The DNA here is from genome assembly GCF_004785775.1 of Grammomys surdaster. Lineage (NCBI taxonomy): Eukaryota > Metazoa > Chordata > Mammalia > Rodentia > Muridae > Grammomys > Grammomys surdaster. Next base: position 9,975,710 of record NW_021621323.1, on the reverse strand, counting down.
TCCCTCCCCCTCTCCCTCTTCCTCTCTCTCTCCCTCTCCCTCTATCTTCAATAAATCCCACTCCCGTGGAACCGGTCTTGTTACTTCTTTTCCCGTGGAACTGGTCGCAGATCTTGCAACTTGTAGTTTATTTTGGGGTTAATTTGTTGGTTCCTCTGAAGATATTTAATCTGTAAATGCTAAAGAGCCTCAGAATTCAGTTCTCAGACTATAACTTTATTTATTCTTATATATAAATAAAGGGGCATTATATATTCCTAGGCTTGACCTCAAATGATGATTTTTGTCCATACTTCTATTGTGAATGGTGGACTTTATATTCTCCTTCTAACCCTGTCTCCACATGCACATTCCTTTCAATAAGTTGTTGTCAAGATTGTAAACTTCATGAGGACTAAGATTTCATTTTATGTGTGGCTGTTTGCTGCGTTTGGAGCAGCGAAGCATAGAATAAGCACTCGTTTGTTTTATTATTTTCCTGCCTTGTCCAGTGAAAATATATCCATTCCCTACATGTCAGGATGCGGCTCAAGTTTGTAAAGATACTGATTTTAATATTATCGAGGACACAGAAGTGGAGGGCAGTCTGGGAATTTAGCCCTTTAGAAAGATAGAAAGCAAAAAAATCTCGATATAACTATTATGAAAGAACTAGAGATGTATTAAAAAGGTTCTGGGTAAAAATAACATAAAATTAAAAAAATATGCTCTATATGTGTACAGCAATTCTGTTTACATGAATTAAAACCGTATGTACAGTACACTTTGCAAGGATTAACCTCATCATAAAGGCATATATTATCTTTATTACAGCAATGCTGCATGGGGAGAAGAGGCGAAAAGAAAAGCTACACGCTAACACTGCAGAGCTGAATTCATGGGAGAACCAATAGACAGCGAAGCACGTGCGCGCATGCGTGGTGCAGTGATAAGGCTTGGTTTCATTTGCCTCAGCCAAAGCACTGGCTGAGGAGAGAATGCTGAATTAGCATAGGGAGAAGCCATGCTCCTAAATGGAGCAATATCAGGAAAACTATCCCTTTCTGAGAGGAAGTAACACTATTTCCTCTGCCTTTGAGTCCCTCTACTTAGAGTTCAACATTTTGAGTAACACAATTTCATGAATCAGGTTTTGGACCCTTGCATTCTTATCTATATGAGGGTTTAAGAGGAAAATAGACTTAAAAAAAAGCCTCAGGAAAAAGCAGCTGAGGATCAAGTTGTATCTGTTCAGGAGGAATGACAACTTCTCATATAAAACCTGTAACACTAAAAGTCTTTTGCCGATAGTTAATAGTGACCCTAAAGAGTCTGTTATGGGAGTGCCCTCTGGAGTACTTAACACTACTTGTTCTTGGAAAAAAATTCCTACATCATTAACATCTGTAGGTTTCAAGCATAATTTGAGTCAAAGGTTGACTTAAATAATCCAATTAAACAACAGACATTTTTTCCATACAGTGTTGACAGGAGCTAAAAAAATAAATCAGTATGCAAAAGACAATGTTAAGCAATTAAGCGTAATCACACCAGACCAAGCCTGAAACACAGGTAAACATGGAAAGCTCCCTTTTCATCTCTCACAGCCTTCCTTCATACTCTTTCTCTAGGATGCAATGAGATGCTTTAATCCGTAATATTTTATTCTATGTGTGCATTATCTTTTATGAGAAGCTTGAATTTTGCAGTGCACAATTCCTTTTTTTACACAGTAGGCATCATTTTCTGAATTTTAGTAGAAGGATCACAATACTGAATTTTTTCTTTTTCTTTTTTTTTTTAATCATAACAGAATAAGGCTTAGCTGTCTGTGCCTTTACTTGCTGAGTCATCTCAGTGCCCTGTTCTGTTCAAATCCAGGGATCTACATGGTAGAAGGAGATAACCAACCCCAAAAGTTGTCCTCTGACCTCCATGTGCATGGTGTGGTAAGTCTGCACACTCACACACAAATAAATAAATAAATAAATAAATACAAGTAAATTAAATTTAAAGAACAAAGTTATAAAATTTCACATCTTCTTCACTTCTTTTATTGGCTGACATTTTCTCCTAGGAAGGTTGGGAAGCAGATAGAAGAAAAATATATAGGCAAAAGTCACTTTAAATCACCTATAAAGATTGTTTATAGGTTGTAGAATCTACAAATTCGTCCTTTATTTAATCAAGTAACTCCACGAGTACCTACATAGGGTTTGGCACAAAATCATATACTTAAGATTATTGATGAAGTTGATTTGATTAATTCATTCATTTGATTAATCAAGGTTTAAAAGGTCACTTTGTAGGCTGCGTGTGTATGCATGGTGTAACACAGCAATGGAAACTGTTTGCCTCGTAATTGAGTTCTGTTTATGCCCTTGGCAAACAGAAACCCACAAGAGCCTCAGGACCTGGGTGTGATGGTCCTAGCCAACTTTCCCTTTCTGATTACCACTCTTCAGTTAAAAATAAGAAATTTTCCGAACACCGTTCCTAATCACAATGTGTCACCATTCTCTGCAGTCACTGGCAAAGCGAATCAAAGAAGTATCTACGATTCCAGCCTTTCACCCGAACAGGCTGTCTTTCTCTTGTGGCTGATAGTCAGGAAAGAATTCTGCCCACCCAGACCTGGGATGTCACTCAATGACAGTCATTGTCCTTGGGCTTTGAGTTTAGGGAGTTCCAGCTTCAGACACTAACTAAGCAGACTTACTGGACACAGGGCATAGTAGGGCCCTGCCAGCTTGTTTGTTTGCCCTTGAGATAGTCCAACAATTTGCAGGAGATTCTTGATTTCAGACAGAAACCAACCATTCCCTTCCCACAGAGTTAATGACACACCCGTGCAGACAGCCCACTCAGTTTTCCATTTTGGATAATGCTGATGTGTCTTTTATGGCCATCTTTTTTTTTTTTCTTTTGGTAGCAAGGTCAGAATCATTTAGCTTGCTTGCATTCTCTCATTTATGTATTTGGTTGTTAGTTTTGAGCTCAGCCAGCCACAGTTCCACCTGGCTCCCGATGCTATCTTCACTCCTCCATCCTGAGAATGTGTGTATCTCATGGATATAGAGCTGGACTGGCTGGGCTCCTTTTTTAAAATAGCTGTATTCTGGGCATAGGTTATGATGGGAACATTTATGGACATTTCACACTCCTCCCTAGTGGGTACCATAAAGTCATGGTCAGAAGGACTCGCCAGGAACAGCTAATGAGTATCCACATTCCAGCCTGGAGGGGCTGTTCTTCTCATTGTTTGGCCAGATCATTCTGCTTCCCTCCCTCGCTGTCATAAAGTGTCCTGAAACTATTTTAAGCATTCTGTTTCACAATGTCCTCCAAGGACCTTAGGTGAAAGGGAAGGTGACCGGTCTGTTTCTTTACCTATTCGGTATGCCTGTGGACTCTGGGCTATCTTTAGGAGTTATTTATATAGTCTTATTACTAAAGAAATAAATTCCCCTTTAATCATCTGAAGAACATAGTAAGTGTCCAGGTATTCAAAGACTGTGTGATATTAAAACCACAGCCTTGACCGAAAGTTTCAGCTTCATCAGTCAAGAAGTCTCCTTCAATAAACCACTGAAAATAGCTAGACTGCTCTCTCTCTCTCTCTCTCTCTCTCTCTCTCTCTCTCTCTTCCCCTTCCACCTCCCCTTTCTTTCTTTCCTTCTTTCTTTTCTTTCTTCCTTCCTTCTTTCCCTCTCTCTCCCCTTCCTCCCTCCCTTTCTTTCTCTTTCTCTCTCTTTCTTTCCTTCTTTCTTTCATTGTTCTTTCTTCCCTCTCTCCCTTCTTCCCTTCCTCCCTCCCCCCTCTTTCTCTTTCTTCCTTCCTTTTTTCTTTCCATCCTTCTTTTGCTATTGCTGGGGATTGAACCCAGGGTCTTTTTCATGTTAGAGTGTTAGACAGATGTTGTAGCACAAAGCTACACTTCCAGCAACATTACGTGTACTTTTGACAAGAGTTTGACTCTGTCATGCTCACATTCCCAGAGATTCTTGCCTCTCTTAACATCATATATCCGAAAGCATGAAACCACAAATACTTAGGCACGACATGCTTCATGTTCTAGAAAGAGACAGGGAAAGACTGTTTCAGACCTAAAAATAAAACATAGGTAGAGGTTAATGGTTAACATGAAAAATCAGAACATTATTTAAATTTCTTTAGTAAGTAAAATTTACAACCACTTGGGTGAGACCAGGTATTTCTCAGAAACTGTATCTATTTCAGATTCACAGGGATACAAGAAACTTCAAGGCACCTGAGGAGACTAATTAGAGTGGCCGAGCACAGTCAAAGCATGACAGTTCTCCCAGGGCCACAGGCTGGTGCACATGTTTCAGGATGGTCTCATTCTCCACAGTGCTTTATTTAGCTTAGTTTTTTTTTAAAAGAAAGACAGGCTTCCAACATGCCAATGCTTTCTCAGTAGTCCCTCCTCACCTCCAATACTGTGGTTCTCCTGTCTCAGTTTCCCAAATTCTGGAATTTGACATGACACATCAAACCCAGCTTCTGCATAGTCCTTTTGTCACATAAATTGTCTGTGTATATCCTGGAGCATATGCAGACAGAGGACTTAAGACTGTTTCTGTGGGCTCAGCCTTGATTTGTCCTGTTTCTCTCGGCGATGAATGAAGGGCTGGAGAGCCACTGTTAGTGATTCCCATTTGTTCCCTGTACTTAGTCACTGGACCTGGAACCAAATGGTAGACAGAGCTCTGTTGCACTCCATACCTCCTAGAGCAGCCACTACTCAGCTCTGAGCACGTCCTTTAGTAATAGGGAACTGTTAGCATAAGTTACATCCTGGCATGGAGGACAGTCCCTACTGAATGCATGCGCTTAGGTTTCTGTAAAGAATCATCTTTGGAGTTTCTTTACAAAAACTGTTACTTTTTCAGACCATCCAGACTCAGACTCAACATCCCATTCATTTTCTATGCCCTTAAAATACTGGGCCAACAAGATGGTTCAGTGGGTAAAGAAGCTTGCTGCTAAGTCTGATGATCAGAGTTCAAAACCCAAACCCACAGGGTGGAAGAAGACCATTGACCCCTGTAAGTTGTCCTCTGACTCCACATGGATAAACACAGTATGGCCCCTGCCCACTCTGTGCTCCAGAAACTGCTTTTCTCCAGAACACCAGTAGTCACTCTTTCGTTTTGTCCTTTTTTCATTTAAATATATGCCAGTCATTTCAAGTACATTTTTTTGAATCCTAAACTCAACCTTTCTGAAAACGGCATTAGGCTTAAGAAGCTCTTCTTTATCAATCCTGCCTAGCTATTTTCAGTTTCTAATTCCTTCTAATTCCTCTTCCAGCCTAGCTCCACCCCTCGATTTCTTTCCTATTACACTGGCATGGAGATGGGCACAAAATATTAATAACTGTCAAGGATCAGACAGGTCCATGAGTTAGGTTAAGTTTGAACACAGTTGTGAGCTCAATGGGAGATGACTGTATCTTCCACATCTTGCAACCATCAGCTGAGACAGAGAGGACAGTTCCTTGGAGGTATCGTGGAAGGTCAGCTTTCCTGTGTGGATCATCAGATTGCAGGGCTAGCAGTGAGGAAGTTCTAGGAAATACAGACAAAATTCCACTGTGAAAGAATGACTCAGCGGTGGGTCATGGAGCAATGTGGGTATCTGGAGAAGAAATCAGGCTTCCATTTGGAGAAGACTGAGTCATCCTTGCATTCGTTATCTCAGACACACCCAGAGCTAGGAAGTGGCTTCTGCTCTGATGCCAGTTGTTATCGGTACACCCTCAGGGAAGTGATAGCCGTTGTTGACGCCTGCTGAGGATTTCATAACCAAGATACTAAACCCAGCGCCTCACACTGCCTAGTTCAGTGAATTTCTACAGCAATTCCCAACGTCAAAAACAATGGCTTGCTCCACCCCCATTGTGTGAATGGAAACCCAGATACTAAGTAGGTTAAATTTCTTGCCCAAGCTCAAGAGAGTCAGGAAATCCACAGCTGGGATTTTAATTCACTTGACCAATGTGGGATCCAGCTCTCTTAACTACAAGTTCAAAGTGCAAGGCAGAGCAGAGACACAATCAGTAGAGCAGGGCTCCTAGTGGTACATGGATGATAGATATACCTGGCCCGAGAACCCACCAGGCAAGGAGATGTTAGTGATATATTTGATTTCTTCTTCTCAAATTTTGAACAGCTGTGAGGTGTTTAGAATATTGAGTCCAGTAACAGTCTATATAAATAACCTTAACTTGATCCCCTTTGATTTTATTTTTGGATGCCATAGCTTTGTTCTTTCTTTATTTCAGCTAAGCCTCTACTGCATGTTCCCTGAGCAGCGGAATGATCCATTTCAGAAGCATATTTTATGCGATGCTGACACCAGCTGCTCCATGGAGACCTTCAGGCTCCTGCCAGAGTGTAATTGGCACCCAGGAGCAAGCAGGTTCCAAAGCACCAAAAAGCAAATGTGTTTAGCAATAAGTCTTTATCTCAGCATGAAAAAAAGCAATAAATTGTGATAAGTCCAAGCAGCTAGTCTCTAAACACACACACAGAGTTTGTTATGCAAAGGCTTAGCATATTGCCAAAAGGGAAGACGCTAGTGTTGTCATCTTAACAGCTTCTCTATAACTTAGTTCTTTATGTGAACAAAAATGGAACTTTATGGAGGTTGCATTGTGGGTATAAACATGGCTGAAGGAAATGGAGAACAGGAAGGGAAAAATGATCCACTCTTTACCATTTTCAAGCCTCGAAAAATTCCACTGAATTAGGAAATTATCCTTTTTACCTTGGCCAAAGTTGATTTATAACTTTCCTGTAAAGTACATATTTCTGCATTAGAGGTATCAGCAAAACAATATATGGTACAGGAAAGCAAAAGGGTCATGTGCAGGGAGGAAGACAGGCAGTGAGAGATGATGGGAAACAAGGAAGGTAACAGGCTGTCAACCAACAAACTGTGACACTACACACTTATGAAAACATCATAACTGGAACTTCTGTTTGCATAATAAAAATGAATAAAAACGAAAACAAGTGTGAACCCATTGTTGAAGTTGCCTACGGAGAGCCTTGATTTCTATAAATGGCCCTGTGGATCTCTGCCATCACTCAGAGAACCACAAATGGACAATCGATGAATTTGAGGATCACTTCCCTCTACCACCAGGACAGTGCTGTCCTGTGAGAAGTCCTAGATGCTCCCAGGAGGGCAGAGGTTTCTACAAATTAGCAGTCTATTTGTCTCATCTTTTTTATCTTAGACTTTTTAACAGAAAATTTGGCATGTTCCCCTTAATCTTAGAATTATCGGGATATGATATGACTCCTGCAGGTCGTGTTACTTTTATCTTCACTAGAGTCTTCCAATACTTTCATAAAACGGTCCATCAACTGTCATTTATTCACATATAAATGGACCTCAGTTAAAGCACTCTTATCTCTTCTGTTTTTGTTTCTTCCAAGATTCGGTCTCACCAAGCCCTGGTTTACCTGTGACTTATTAAGTAGCCCAAGTCGTCTTCATACTCGTGGTTATCCTCCTGCCTCTGTCTCCAGAAAAATGGGTCTACAAGCTTATGTCACTTTTCCCTACTGCACTTTTGTGGTGTAACAGAGAAAAGTTCGACTTCACTCTGTCTAATAAAATATTTTATTTATGTCCAATATCATTGTAACTGAAAGATTATGTTTAAAACCATAAAAATATTTTTAACTAATTTATGTAATTTGTTACTTTACCTATTAAAACCTTGAGAAAAACCACACCCTAATTCGGGTCCTTTCTTTAACAGTTGCAATAAATAACATACTATGTGTCTTTTTGCCTTACATATTATGTCAGACAAATCTTAGAGCCCCGCTGACATTTTTCCCCAGATGGAGTGTCTCTGTGGGGGCACTGCCAGTTCCCATCTCAGCAGAGTCCCAAGCCAGTAGCCCCCAGGAAGCTTTCCTCTCCAGCAGCAGAAAACACTGGCATCCCCCAGAGCATTCACAGGATACAGAAGAGTTTCCATTCAAAATGTTTTCCTCTTCTAGGAAGAAGAGATACTTGGAATGAAATGATGTTTCTTTTAGACGTGATGTTCCTAACTTGGCCTTTTAGATATTCTTGAGAAGGCTTGCTTCCAGATAGTTGGCTCTAATCAGTTACATACAATGTGACAGAAAACCAGAGAGCAGGAGTTATCTCCACTGAACGTCTCAGGTATAATGTGAGTCTTCTGATGTTACCTCCGTTGTAACACTCATTTTAAATCTGTGTTTCACAATAAAAGAGTGAACGGAAAGAGAACATGGGCACACTCAGGATCCTTTAGGATTGAAAACTGGAAAAACCAAGTCACACAAGAAGAGAAAATCCAGAATCATCCACTGAGCACTTTCCATGGGCATAGGCCTGCTTAGATGATACAAATGGATTACAGAATAAGTACCTGTCCACTTGAAGTTCAGAATAGTATCATATTTAGGAGTGGGGTGTCATTCGGGGTTACAGTGATTATCTAGAGTATAAAGAAAAATCTCTTAGTTATATGGTAATTGAAATAAAAAGAGAGAAACAAGAGATTGATCAGCAAGCTAAAGGCTTACTATATACTTGTTGTTCTTAGTTGTACTTAGTACCTATCATTAACAAAATGTACTCGCTGAGAGCTAAAAGAGGCACAGAAGAAAAGAAAACTGAAGATAGCAACTCTTGTTGGTGAAACAAAATGGGTTATAGTAAAGCAACTTTATGAGGCAGGGATGGTAGCATATGCCTGCCCTGTGGTCTGAGCAGCCCTTGGTAGGTGGTGTTGAGGCAGAGGAAAAGCCACAGGTTGAGGCAAGCCTGGGCTACATAGTGCATTTCAGACCAATCTGGAGTTCACAATAGTGTGCTGAATCAACAGAAGAAAAAGGGAAAAAGGATCTATAGAGCAAGGAAGGGAAATAAAAGTGAAAGAATACATACAAGTATAACAGCCAAAGAAATAGAGTCCCCGCAGACAGAACATCAACGATGAAGTAAAATACCCTTATGTCTGTATTTGAGTGAATACAGACACCGAGAATCACACAAAGAACACATCGTCATCAGAACCTTGGTGAATGAATTTACATCATTTGTAATTTTCACAAAGGAGAAAGGATTGAAGCTAGTGTTAACGGTAAAGGCATTTCTAGTCAAGGGGAATTGGTTTCTCGACACATGGGGAACTCTAAACAAACAGCAGAGTGTGATGACATTGGTGTGGTGACGTAACGGCCCATGATGCTGCACTTCCAAGTCACCGTCACATTTAAATATCAGGCCAGGAAAGAAAGCATAATCATTCTAAGGAACTTTTACTAACCAGGAAAGACAATTTGGTGTTAAAAAGAAAAAAAACCCCACATTTTAAACTGCTGTGAGGCCTCTCTACTCAAACGGGTTCACCAGTCCTCCAGTCATAAACATGAGAGGGGACGTGTGATGAGCTGGAGGGGAAGAGAAAACGAGGGAGTGATGTAGATATTATAATGAAGTGAAAACTGTAAAACCCAATTAATTAAAATATAAACAACCATGCCTGCTATGGCAGCACATGCACTAAAACTGGATGAGAGAGAGATTAGCAAGGTCACTGTGCAAGGCTGGCAGGCGAATCTGTGAAGTGTTCCATTATTTCTGAGTCAACTAAGCAAGGAACATACGAGCTCACAGAGGCTGAAGCAGCAATGGCAGGGCCTGTGGGTCCACACCATGTCCTCTGTGCAATTACTGTAGCTTGTACTTAGTATTCTTACAAGACTCGTGACTGTGAGAATGAGTGGGTCTCTGAATCTTGTGCCCACCCTTGGGACTCTTTTCCTGTTGGGTTACCATGTTCAACTTCAATATGATCGGTTTTGCTTCATCTTATTATATTTTATTTTGTCATGTTTGGTTGTTACCTCTTAGAAGCCTGTTTTTTTCTAATGAGAGAGAGAGGGAGAGAGAGAGAGAGAGAGAGAGAGAGAGAGAGAGAGAGAGAGAGAGAAAGGGAATGGATCTACAGAGGAGTGGAATCAGAAAGGAACTGAGAGGAGGGAAGGAGGGAAAGCTGTAATCAGTATACAAACAACCATTGTACAGGAAAAGAACATATTTTCAATAGAAGGAAAAAAGAAATATTTAAAAATATAGAAATAAACTACTGGATTTATTTAATGTTGCTTCTATGTATATGTGTTTAGGGCTGAATACTAGGGACTGGAAAACGTATTTGTGGGGACTGTTTCTGGGAAAAAGAAACTGATTCTCTCGCTCTCCACTACCATTGACTGTCTGTAACTTTTTATTCAGGGGTGAGCCTTTTGAAAATTTCCTCATCCACATTGGCATGTTGACTGGTGTTGTCACTGTGTAGGTCTTGTTTAGACAACTCTGTGGTTGAGATTTCGTGAGTATGGTTTCACTGTCATGTCTAGAAGACACTGTCTTAGCAAGAGGTATGCAGTTTCTCGGGCTCTTAAAATCTGTACTTTCTCTTCCTGAGCTGCAGTAGAGATTGTGTTGCAGAGGTATCGATTGTTGTACATTATGTTCCGGTTTCCTCAGATGAGCAAACAATAGACAAAAGGTGGGTAGCTGTTATTTTTAACACAAGCATCTTTCAGGATGGGGTTCACGTTAAAAAGAAAATCCCTATTGATAAGCCTTAAGCTGGGCCATTTCTCATTTAATATTAAAGAAATCATGCATGCACACCCTGCTTTCATTTCTTCTTTATCTACTGCTATGCTGTGAACAGGGCTGTGATCCTGCTTCGTGGCTCAGTGTCGGTGACGGATAACTATTAGCCATGCAGCCACTTTGACACTTTACTGTGGTAGCTGTGGTTATTTCAATGCCGGGTGGCAGAGCTGTCTCTAAAACCACCTCTTTATTCAGCCTTGAGGATGGATTGCCTGTGGATCGCCCATGGGAGGCCTTTTTAGTGGGCCCTTGGCATCAGCTGTGGCAGTCCTGGCTCTGGTTCTGAAGGGTCTTTCGTGCCAGATGAAAAGATTCCATCGGGCTCTTTGATCTGATCCCGCTTGGTCAGCTGGGAAAGCAAGCTTGCTCCCTCCCCGCTCTTCTGCAGCTCCAGGTTGGCTGCTGGCCCTCTGCTGTGGTCTCTTCTCATGCCATGGGGTTCTAGCTCTCCTCAGCTGCTTGCACTGACTTGGGGCCTTGTTCTGGCACTCTCCCTGGTCTATGCTGCCCAGTGCTGGCCTGGTTGCGTTGCTTTTTTGTTTCTCTACACCTACACTGTTGTTGAGTTTCTTTGCTTCTGGCAAGCTCCCGAATTCCCCAGCAAGCTTGAGGTGTAATCACATTTCAACTGCTGCTCTGATACAAGGCACCAATTAAGTGGAGATGAAAAGGCAGAACTAGGTTCAGAGGCAGAGAGCAAAACCAAATGTACAGTAGTACTCCATGGGCCATGTAGCGAGAAGATGACAGGCCCACTGAGGTTTGGATTCTAGACTGAAGTTTGGAGGGGGTGAGAAGACTTATTTTAGTACGTGTGCTTGTAGTCAGAATGAGCTTTCAGCTTGCAGTTGGAAGGAGAGCTGCTTGTAACTGCGTATCAAGGAGCTGCTGAAAGCCCCCCATCAATAGAGAGAGTTAATGTGTATTGTTGTAAGAATACCAAAACAGAAAAGGATAAATGAAGCAAGTTGTGTGGAAACCCTTCCTCAATCTCCTCCTAAAAGCAATGTCTTCCTCACCTCCACAGGGCACTACATGGTGGCACAAATCGGTTTTTCATGTATTATATTGTGTTACCAGTCAGGCTGGTGAATACTGTATGGTTTTACGACTGTATTAAATTATACAGCAAACCGAAGGTCTCCACGTTGTAGGTCTGCTAAACAAGGAGAGCATCTAAGCGGGGAAAAATGCTAACGAGTGAACTTGGAAGGAAACGAGGTTACTAAAGAGAATGGTTTCCTTCCATACAGTTTCTGAGTTTTCTTACCAGGGCTTATTTTAATAACACACACACACACACACACACACACACACACACTTATGCCCGTATTTGCCTTTGAAAATCCACTAGCTATTTAAAGTAGGTAGGAGCATACAGCAGAGAATGGATAATGAAAGTAAAATTTCTGATTTTTTCAAAACAAATAAAAAATATAGTATTGAAAACAGAATGAACTCAAAATTGCACATTTGTTAAAAGAGCAATAACAAAAGCACACACACACGCACACACACACACACACACACACACACAAACACACAAATCCCTGGGTATATGTCAGTTTTCAAAGAAATATTCATAGCCTCAGATATATGTATCAACATCAATCAAAACAGATGGTCTCAACACCCCATTCAAACATCTAGAAAAAGAACAATAAAGTGATTGAAAAGAAAGCACTAAGCAGTCAATGTAGATAAAAGTGGAAGTCAGTAGTTAAAACAGAAACATAGCTCTGAAGTCATTTCAAGCCATTTGATTGATATAAAAATGGTAAAAATGTTACATAAGATAATTCAAAGAAGAAAGACATGAGATAAAAAAAAAAGCAAAACTCATACTTAAATGGAGAACCCCATTCCCCCAAATTTAGTAAGTTCTGTTTTTGCCTCTCTACCAGTAGATCCTAAAACCTTGTTTAAAAGCAAATAGTGAAGAGGGGCTGAGAGATGGCTCAGAAATTTAAGAGCACTTGCTGCTTTTGCAAGAGCGCTTTGGTTCCCAGTACACAGGCTTCTTCCAACCTCCAGCAATTCCAGCTCCAGTGGATCTGATGCCCTCTTCTGGCTTCCCTGGGCACTGCAGGATTATAGTACACAGATCTCTCCTGCAAGGCTTCTTAGGTCCTTTTTGCTGTGCATGCTAGCCAGTAAAACTGAAATGTTTTAGTAGGCTTTGCCTAATTTCTATGTTCTTGTTTGTATCCAGGGTATGTGGTTTTTTTCACCAGTTGGGTTTTATTATCTCATTGTGGCAGGCACCTGAGAGCAATAGGCCAGCCATATCTTTACCAGTGGAAGAAAGGGGGAAATGTTAAGGAAGTTTTGGGAGGGTAGTCATCTAGAAAAAAGGTAACATTAGTTGAATTCCTTTACTTCTCATAAAGCTAAAATCTAGAAATTTCGGTGACTAAATACAAACATAAAAATCATGCAACTGTAGAAAGAAAACTGAAGCAAATTCCTCTGTATTCTAGGGATGGAAAAATGTTCCTAACTCTGAAAATCCAGGAGTAATAAAGAAAAATACTGAAAATTTAGAATTCATCAATATTTATGCAATGGGACTGCAAGGACTACCATATATGCAGCAAGCTTGGAACATATTTGAGACTTCTTTTAGAAATAAAGGTTAGTGTTTTTACTATAAAGAGAGGATCTACGGGCTCTGGAGATGGTGTAGCAGTTAACAACATATAGGATCTTGCAGAGGTTTCAAGTCTGGGTCTTGTTTACACTGAGGACTCATAGATACCTCTAACTCCATCTCTAGGGGATCTGATGCCTCTGGCCTTTATGGGCACCTGCCCTCACACGCATATACATATGCCCTCCCCCACATACACATAATTAAAAATGATACTGGACTACCAGCTTGGGCCTCAATGGGAGCCTTTGTCCTGCTGAGACTAGATGTCCCAGGGTGAGGTGGAACCCAGGGAAGACTTCCCCTTTACTGAGGAGAAGGGAGGTGAAAATGGGGGAAGTGATTTGTGGGGCAGGGGCTGGGAGAAGAGGAGGGGGAGGGGCTGTGATTGGGATGTAATGTGAATAAAAACCAATTATGAGAAAAACAAAAAACCTGAAACAAATCTTTTATTAAACAAAAGAGAGAATATGAAAATGAAGAGGAGAAAAAGCAAAGGATGTAGACATCTCTAAGCCAAGAAGACACAAACATCCCATCTTTGTACATTTCGGTTGACAAGGCTCATATTGAGAAAAATGGTCCAGTTATTATGGAGGAGACGGCAACATTTAGCCAAGTTACTACTTATTTGCGTTTATACTCTGCTTTGGCTTTCCTTGATGATGGGCAGTGTCCCACCAGTGTAAGCCAAAGAAACTTTCTTCTCCTCAAGTTGCTTTCAGTGAGAATGTTTTATCCCTGCAATAGAAAAGTAAACTCGGGTACTTATCCCCTGGGAAAATTGTCATTATATAAACACAAAAGCCTGCGGCTCTGGAGATCATAAGCCACAAAGGGAAACTAAGTGCTATTGTTTTTAAATAGATGTGGTGTATCTGTAAAACATTGGTACTTGTGCCCAGAGGTCACTGTGGTTTGGACCACAATCTGCCATACAAGGAAACTTCTCTTTGCAAATGATGAGGTGCCTTGGAGACTTCAGCTACTGCTAAAGCTCCTGAGAGTGAATGACTGCTTTTGTACCACAGTGACATGATGCTCAGCTTTGCATCACTCCTCCAAGGCTCAAGGAGTGAGATGGAAGAGGCAGACGCATAAGAAACATATGGGAGGAAAATAGGTAATGTTATGTAACAACGTTTCCCTGGAGGAGAAACATTCCATTCTAGAAGGAGACCCTTTAAAAAGCTATCAACTCACCAATCTCAATAAATCCCTGGAACCAGATTTACAGGGCTTTTCCATCTATAAGGTTAAATAAGCAGTAAAGATGACTGAAGAGAGGAGGCACTGCAACCTGTTGAGCTACTATAAGTTGTGCAAGAGTTTCCTTTCCTTTCCCTCCTCTCTCCCTCTCCTCCCCTCCCCTCCCCTCCCCTCCTCTCCCCCTCCCCTCCCTTCCCCTCTCCTTTTCCCTTTCCCTTCCCCTCCCCTCCTTTTCCCTTCCCCTCCCCTC
>NW_021621323.1:9766021-9960512 GCF_004785775.1 Grammomys surdaster | reverse complement strand
TTTCCCTTCCCCTCCCCTCCCCTCCTTTTCCCTTTCCCTTCCCCTCCCCTCCCCTCCTTTTCCCTTTCCCTTCCCTTCCCCTCCCCTCCCCTCCCTTCCCCTCCCTTCCCTTATGTTTTTACTGTTTGTTTGTTTGTTTTGATTACATAGCTACCTTGGAGTCACCTATGCTCCTGTAAGTGCCACTATTCCTATTCTACTGTAAGTAACCCCAATAACCTGTTGGCTTACTAACTTGGATTCTAATTAATAGAATCATTTTTGATGTATTGCCAATGCCCTATCTGGGGTGAACAGATAGTTTCTCATGTCTCCTCAGGGAAAGTTATACACCACTATTATATCATTAGTCAGAAGAGTTTAGTGGATTGTTTTAAGTATGTAGGGCCATAAAGAATGAAAGACCAAAATCATTTTTCATATTGGCTCATTAAATGAATTGCTCAAATATATTAGGAACATTTGTTGCTGTTGTTTGTATTTTTTGAGACAGGGTCTCATGGTAGCCTCTGACTTTCTATGTAGCTGAGAATGACCTTGACTTCCTGCCCCTCCTGTCTCCACTGCCTAAATTCTGGGATTACAGATATGTGCCACTTTCCCAGACTCAGGAGAAGCTTTTGGAAGAAAGCTACTAGATCTTATGTGTATTTGAAATCTTTCCACAGGCTGTAGCAAAACGGATGTGTTTTTTTAAAAAAAAATAAAGAAGAGACAGAATATGTTTGGTGGATGTGTGGTAAGGTGAGAGGGAAGGGGGGTGTCTCTGTGGGCTGATGCTGAGAGATCCCTTCCCCCTGAGGGACGAGCCTCGAGACCGTATAGTATAGAATAGAGTTTATTCAGTCCATGGGGAGGAGAGTTGAGAGGATAGTAGAGGCAGAAAAAGGGAGAGAGAGAGAGAGAGAGAGAGAGAGAGAGAGAGAGAGAGAGAGAGAGAGATAAGGCTAAGATGTGTTTCGATGGTAAAAAAAAAAACCACAACCTGACCCTGTTTATTAAAATGACAGTTTCAGTCTGAGCCCCCTACTGCTTCCCTTTTTACATAGTATATATGTAGAGAATCCATGGTAAGAACATTCTTGGTGACTTGCAATGAGTCTCGAAAGAATTTCCCTGTTCTATTATTCTACATTCCTAATAAACTGGTCACAGAATCAACTCGTGATTTTATAGCTTTTGCTTTTGTTCTTTCTGGAGTGTAGAGCCTCCTAAAAAGCCAGCTCTCAACTGGGGCATGCAGCAGGCTCTCTGATGTCCCCGTTCAGAGAAAAGTCCATAGATAGCTCAAGTGCTGAACCTTCTCAGACATGTCGCCTTTAATCAGTTAGAACAGACAGATACCCCTGACTCCTGATACTGTGTAGCATATGTGCTTTCATCCAGCAACCAATATCTTTTTGAACTTTAAATTTCTTCCTTTCTTGATGAAGGCAACAGTTATTTGTTTAGTTTGAAGAGTAAAATGCCAAGCATAAATCAAGACAGAATCTGATTTTGGAATTGGGAAGAGGAAAACTGTTGATAACCAGATTTCTTTTTTGTTAACTATCACAAGGAATACTTTCCTCGGGACACTGAAAAATCACATCACAAAATAAACAGCAAACATTTTTTTAACATAATTCATCTACCAACACACATCGTGTAATTTAAATTAATAGCATGGTTACTAAGTAGAAAATCAGGCTCTATGTTACCTGGATACACATGTCCAAACCTCTATTATCACAAACTCTTGTGTTTGACTTTTGTTTGGAAGACATTGCTAGACTGAGTTGCTTAGGGAAGATTTACTTTTGTGTTTCTTACAATGCAGTTCAACAGATTAAAATGCTCTGTGGGTTAATGGGGAAACCAAGGTTTCAAAATTCCCTTTTTTATGTCCTTAGTGTTTGTGCAGGAAATCAAGGGAAGGCCATAAAGCCAAGTCTTATTGTCAGAGCGCACAGCACAGAGAGCACAACAGAGAAGGAATCCTCGCCATGGGAACATCAAAGCTTAAGCCGTTAGATGTAAGATATTTGCTAGAAGCCAATACACTTAGTTCTCTTCATGAAAGGAAGGGTTTGGCCATCTCTTAATGGTTTGTGTAAATGTTTTCTTTTGCGCTTTGAATCTGTTGTTGTGTCTGTATTTTATGAAAAGCTCATATTTTGGGCTTAGCACATGAGCTCTTTTCAATTAGTTCTGCTGAGAAGAGTCTTTTCAAAAATATATAATGGAAAGGCCTAAAGCAATGGGCTAGCTTCAGACTGTTTATCTCAATGATTAGGCCCAACGACCTTTAGCAGGAACGATGTCTATGGAAACACCCTGTTCAGTGAGGGAGTGGGAAAGTCAAGGTTCTATCTACCTTAGCCATAAGACGAAGTCCCTTGCCCTTTTGACTGACCCAGATTCCCTACTTGCAGACTATATATCTGAGGAGTTTGCTTTTAATTTCCAAATGGAATTTACTCAGCATGCCAACATACTGCAGAAACAGCAGACAGCCTCACAGCTGTTCATCATCATGTATATTTGGTATAAAATTACCTGTGGTGCTTCATCGTCAGTTTCTTCAGGAAGCACTCTCCAAAAATTAAAAACAAACAAACAAACAAACAAACAAACAAACAAACCAACCTTAGATCTTTTACTTTTAAAGTTTTGATGAGGAATTTGAGGGAAGGAGCTCAAAATAACCAAAGGGTCCTGACAGCAGCTCATTTTTGCTGCTGCTGCTGAAGCAGCAGCATGGGCATCTTAGCTTCTGCCTACATTTCAATGGGGGATGCAGTTACTACTCTAGCACACAAGTTCTGTACTCATAGGTTTTAAAGAACCACTAGACCCTTTGGGAAGTGGCACATAAGGAAAGCGTTGAAAAATGATCTGGATAAACACTATGGCCCTGAAAAGAAATGGAACAGTAGCACAATAGCCTAGTTTCTAGTGAACCTCAAGACCAGGGCAATCACACAGTCCAGGAAAAAAAGAGTCTAATATAAGAGGTTGGGTCCTTTTTGATGAGTAATTGTTTTTTCTATTCCTTGCAAAAGAAATAAGGAGAGAGGAGATGAATTTCCCCCATCATTCCTTAGGCCCTCCCTCCTCCTCTCAGAACATCACTAGGAAGCACATGAAGATAAACTTACTGAAAGCCAATGTCCTCTCCTCTCAGGTCCCTGCTAATATGAAAGGATGCTTTGCTCTATGCTTCTCATCTTTCATTCCCCAAAACACAAACAAACAAACAAACCCCAAACAAACTGAAAAAACACATTTTAAGTGACTAATATAAGAAGAGGACTGGTGAGCCTTTGCATCATGTGTGATTAGACACAGTCACATTTCTACTGTCTTGACAAGCTACTGCGTTACCAGCTTATCTATATTCCAGCTACAGGGAGCCTCCACGAGTAGTTACCTGTTTTACAGATCACCTGGTAGCTGCACACACTTGGTAGCTGCACATGCCTTAGGTTTTCTTGCAATCATTAGCACAGGATCAGTCATATGACTATTTCCTGAGAACAAAAGATTCTAAGAGGTAAATCTGCCTGCTGAAAAGTCCTTCTTGTCTTACCACTTGGCATATGGATAATTACCTAGAGATAATTCTTTTATTTTTAACGTTATGAACTTTAGTATAAAACATCTTGCAATTAAAAAAAAATCCCACCCAAGTTAACCAGACTCAAAGTTGGCACAACTTAATGAACTTCTATACAATTATAATATGCATTCAGTACAGAAACAATGGAGCTTCACATCAAAATGTACACCTTTAGTATTGAGTATATTTATGCATTATCCACCACCCTACCTAACGTATCTATAACAGGATTGAGCTAGAAAACCAATTTGCTTTATATTCTCATTTATAACTCATGTCCATTGCCTATGCCCAGTCTTTCCTCATTGCTTTCAGGTAGCCTTTCTTTTAGGATAGCACTTAAAGAAAGACTGAGGATATGGGGGTGCCCTGCCACATCACATTGTGAAACCCAGGGGTCATACTCGTGATTTGTATCTGTAAACCCAGGGGTCATACTCGTGATTTGTATCTGTGATATGTTTCTTTAACTGCTTTGTGAATAGCAGTTTAGTGGAGGCAGCGTGCAAGTGTGAAGCCTCTTGGAGTCTATTTGTCGTGTCTCAGGTGGCCACTGATGGGGCTTACATCGAAGTTGGTGATATTGAGTTATGCTATGTTGTCTAGAGTAGGCTAGTAGGTATTTGTAAGCTGTTGCAGAGGTTATAGAGATGTCCTTTGTGCATCCTTGACTCTGAGTCATTCTCAGGCCTTAAAAGGGTTTCTCTGAACCCTTTGCAGTTGGCCTCTCCTAGGTAACGACCACATTCCAGCTAGCCAATGCCCAAGGGTGGAATCTGGATGATGAAGTGTTACATCACAGTGCTTGCCACTTTGAACTTTCTATTTGATCTCCTGCCATCTACTCGTCTGTCTCTTTCACTTCCCGCCTCATCTTCTGTACACTTTTATCACTTTTAACAGCTCATTACAAAGAGAAAGTAAGAACTGGATGGCCTCTCTCTTATTTTTTAGCACCTATGTAAAAGTGGATCTGTGACTATAAACATTTCCAGAAAAGACTCATAATGTGTGCCAGTAAATCCACTCATCCCTCTGAATACGTGCACACGTAAGGCCATTGTGTGTAGGAGCTGGATGAACTGTTTGCTTTTTTTTTTGTCCGTTACTTCATTTTGCTACTGCAGAGACCGTGCTGCCTGCTTATGATCCTGGTTTTTAGGGTCACCAAATCTACATCACAAAACACTTTAGTAACATGAAGGCCAACTTGTCTTCCTGGGTTATATCTCTGACTTTTCCATTAAACTCCATGTCCACTGACTCAGAATCAAAGTAGAAAATCTCTTCCATTCACTTTCTTCACTCCTTTGCAGATCATCTACCTATCACTAAGTGCATATGTTGCTCTGTGCTGTAGTTATGATCTTAAGGACTTTAAAAATGTGGCTTCATTGCAATTGCAGTTGTAATATTTGAGGTATTCTAGGAGTGTGTACCTCTTATGTATTATCTATCTAAAATATAATAATTGTCAAACAAATCCTGCAGATGAAAGGGTCCTCAAATGTTTCAGATGTAGTAGGCACTCATGGGATGCCCTGAGGAGAGATTACTGTGGATTTGATAGCATGAGTTTTTGACTCAGGACCATGGTTTGATCTAGTGATAGAGAACGAAGAGGTTATAGCTGAGGGCATACAACCAGTCATAAAATAACCTTTATGATTCAGTACTCTGGGGGTTTTAAACCAAAAGACATGACTAGGTAGCCACATAGATAGTAGGCACCAACTAAAGCATTTTTACGGAATCTAATTAAATAATTTCATTACTATATTTATCCTATGGCCTTGTGCATAGGGCTGTCTCAAATAACTTCAATAAAATGTTGTATGTTTGAAGATGAAGAGGCACAGCTATGGGGGAGGGTACTCCCTCCTGTCTTTACTCACCATGCACTAAGACAGCAACTGATGTTTTTGGAAACCTTCAGATCTGTCTCAAAGCCCAGCTCTCAATGGTGAGACCTTTGTTGACTCTCTTCTCTCTTGCCCTAACTCTGCCATTGTGCGAAAATATCGACACTCTAGCTCCAGGGTTTCTTCTAGGGGACATCTCCTTTCCACCCAGAAGATATTGGAATAGTTTGGAAATTTTATATATACTTCTGCTACCCTGTGTCCTTTACGGAAATCCTCTGGGATTAGGAATTGATCTCATAAAATACATTCATTTTTATCTTCTTTCAGAGGTCTTTTGAAGTCCGAAGCATCTCTCTATAGTTAAGATTCACTCATCACCCCTCCCCCCGAACTTCTCTGAGTCTTTTCTGTATCTTTGCTTTGTGATTAATGCACTTTATCTTTCTTTTATCTGAGAGAGCCAAGTTCATGATGAAAGTTGGGAAGTCGGATATCCTGGCACCTTGAAGAAGTAGCCAGTTCTGGGTCTCATTTGCAGCACATTCTTCTGTGATGAGCACATAGCTTTCCTCTTAGCTGAGCCAAGAAGATGGAATACATGTCTGCTGAACTATTGCAAACTCCACTTATTATAGGAAAAAATGAATTAATTAAAGTACAGTGCTTTCTCTAAAGAGACTAAATAATCTCAGTGAATATTATTTACAAAATTGAATTTTATTCTCCTTGCTTATCTCTTTAAACTTGATGTGACATGAGACAGGAGTCACACAGCAGCAAATTCAAATTAACAACTGGAAGCCTTCAAACTATATGCTCAATGTGGTGGTTACAAGAGAATTGATTTTTAAAACATGGTGAGACAGGCTATTATCTATTGTCTTACACTAAGACTAATCTTTGCACGGCATCATTCCGACCACGTCTCCGTCTGGGGAATACCATCTGTATAAACTATGAAGTCCATGATAGCAACACTCTGCAAGACACATGCAGAACAGATGGCCCAAGTGATTATCTACCCATCTGAACACTCTGTGACTCACATCCCCACCATTGTTGCCCATTGCAAACTCCTGGATGCAGAAAGCCAGTCTTTAGATGACTTTTGATGACATGGTGTTATTCAACAGCATTGCCTGTGGAGGAGCAAGGAGGTTAGCAGCCCTAGACAGTGTTGCCAAGGCTACAAGTCCAGTCTCCCTGCGGAGGTTGTTTAGGAGCTTGTTGGATGTGGCCAATGATCAAAACTTAGGAAAGCCCAGTGCACATTCTGAACTAGTGGGGTGTTGCAAAGAGCTCTGCTAGCTGGCTCTCTAGTAGGAAGAAGTTGCAAAATAAGGGGAAAAAGTATGGGAGATACCAATGTCTTTGGTGACTTTCTGTGTTCTTGGCTTTGGGATTTGCCCATTATTAAAAGCTTCGGTTTTCTGTTTGGATGGTTATATTCCCTGGCCTTTTTTTTTGAATACTGAAATTTCTAAGATGTTTATCTATCTATACACTATAAATATGGAACAATCAAACAAAGAAAAGGAAACAAAACACTAGAGACGTTAAATTCCAGCTCTTCACTTGACTGAGTTCCAGAGAGAGTCATATTCAATGAACGAGTCCTTGCCCAGAGTGAAGTCTAATAGTACATGATTAAAGCCAGGTGAGTGGAAAAGCTGCACGGCGAAACTGTGGTCTCTCCCACAGTGCTTTCCTGTTTCCATTTCATTGAATTTTAAGTGGACCCATAATGAACAGGGGAACTGCTATACTGTTCCTACCACTTGGTTTGAATTAGCAACTGGGTACACAACAATCCTGCTTTCATTTAGCAGTGAATGGGTTATCTTGAAACCTGGGAAGAAATGAAACAGTGTCCTGACCTTGACGTTGCCATTCTGTTAGGTTCCTGTCATTTCTCCCATTTTGGGATGCCCTAGCTTTGTTCCATGCATGGCCTTTGGGAAGCTTTGCATCCTGTAAGATCACTTTATTGCTTAGATTAGAAGCAAAGAGTCCACTAGAAAGAATATTCCCAAAGAAGCCTTGACATAGGGAAATGACTTTGTCAGTATGCTAGGATTATCATCCTCTACTGGCCGTCTCTGTTGCCTACAATGGGTATTGTTTTCAGACTCAAATGATTTTCTATTCTCACTGAAAATATTGGCTACAATGCTCTTCAATAAAAACCAGGATATTATTCCATGTAAGAAATATAAATGACTTTATAAATAATAAAAATGTAAGTTGGTAGTTGGCTAAATAGGTAGTCTGTTTGCCTAGCAGGCACAAGGCCCTGGCTTCCATGCTTCTCCTGCCTGCCCCCCCCTCCCCCACCCCGTACTTCATTCACTGACTTTGACAGTAGATGCCTGAAATCTCAACACTTGAGAGATGGAAGCAGGGGAATCAGAAGTCCAAGGCCATCCTGGGTTAGATGGTGAGTTCGAGGCCAGTGTGAATTAGATATCTTGCCTCAAACAAATCAAACACAATTTTTATGTATTTAGCACAAACATGTACAATAGCAAAGTAGCAGCTGTGCCTTGATGGTAAGAGGGTAGAGGAAGCCCGGGCTAGCTAGGGATTCAGAGTGAGGTTTGGCAGGAGGACACAAGTGTTTATAAGAGGGGATTCTCTTAAAATTTGGCCCCACATGGCTGCAATGTGGTCTTCCTTCTCCACTTTTCGTTTATGGGAAAGATGCTAATGCGGACTAAGTAATGGCGTGAGGTGGCTTTGGGATTTACAGCTTCCTCAGGCCATGGCTATTTTTTACAGAGATTAGTTGTGCTGGAAGCCCCAGGTTTCCTGTTTGTATTATCCACACTTCACACGGTGGTTGAGACTAAATTGTCCATTTCGGAGTTTGGAAAGCAGTCTGCCTGGTGCAGTAGACTGTGCTGCTGCTTTCAAGCCCATGGTCCATGGGGTCAGATGCACAGTCGCTTACATAGGAGCAGGAACATGTCTCACTTCTCAGCTGCTTTCGAAGTCAGTATCTCCCTGAGCTTTCTGTACCCCAGTCATTATTGGGCCTATTGGATGGATGTCAGGAATCACAGAGCTTGGAAGGAGACTTTTGACCCTTGAAATGCAATTTTCTTTGTATCCTTCAGAGTTGAGGTTTTCCTGCTCCTGATCAGCTGCACCAATGGCTTACAAATGAGCTCCAATGATCTGGGGGAACTTTGACAGAGAAAGCAAATGCCACTATGCGAACATTTCGTGATGTTAGCCAGAGTAACTCTCTGGCCAATTGTCTTAAATAGAATTCCTCTTCCAGAGGTTTGTCAGTGTATCACACAAAAAGGACAAAGGGATCTAGTCCATGTATATGTTGCTTTAGTTCCTCACTAGCAATAAGGATGACATGGGCACAGAGGTCTGGGATAACTGGTTATGTAGCGAGGAACATCCTACCTGGAGTAGGCAGGAGGTAGCAGAGAGAGGATCTGCCCAGGGGAATCAGCTTTGAGCCTGAGCTAGCAACTGGGGACTGAAGGTCAGAATGTGTAGTGCTGTCTGCTCTGACCAGGGTGCTTTCCAGCCAAGGGCACAGACTAGGTTGGCTGTCCAGTAAGGGAGCTTTTGGCCACTCATCTATCTTTCCAGCAGACAACAACTGTTCTGGCTTCAGCCCTCCACAGGATGTCCACGGATGCTATTTTTCTTCCGTTTCTTTGTAACTCTGATGAGATGTCACTAACTTGCTGTGTCCAGAGACGATAGATTTGGAAAGCAAAACTGAAAGCAGACCAGGGACTGTCCCTGGGGCTCTCCTTCCTTTCTCCAGAAAATGCTGAGACTCAAAAGCAGCATTTGCATGCTATAATGCAGGCAAACTTAAGCAGCTGAGTTATAACGTTGGAGCCATTGTTGTCCGCATCTTGTATGTAACTGAAAGGAGTTATTTTATATTATAGTCAGGATTCCTACATCCAGGAAGATTCATCTCCTATTAACCCTGTCCTCTACTGTGACACCCAAACATGTTTCTAATTGTACAGAACCATCTCTCACAGGAGCACAGAGCTCTTTGTGCTTTCCTCACATGCTGCACTTTCTAGAAGAGAAACAATGACTTGGGTTCGTGCTACCACATCATCGGCACTCAAAAAACCCCTGGCCACAGGTGTTCCCACATGCAGATGGAGACAAAGAGAGAGAATGGTCAATTCCAAAAAACTGTGTCTTTGAGCAAATGTAAACCCAGTATGTACGCAATGATCAGTTCCCAGAGCAGGTCATCAGCCCCTTCTCCTTCAGTGTCCTGCTTTACTATTTAGGAGATGAACAAAGAACACTTCCCTCTTCCAGTCTTTGCAGTCCATGTTATGAATATTTTAGTTGTTTTCCTACCATTACAGGCATCTGTGGCTAATTTTAACGATTTGTTATCCTATGATTGATACATAGCAAAATAATAGCCACATGTGTTGCAAACAGTCACCTAGGCCTCCTACCGATGAAAATACTGCCCCCAGAATTGGTGGACAGTTGTCAGGTATGCTGCTTTTTCAGAGTTACAGAGACGTTGACGATTAACAGCTGTGTGAAGCACCATTGACGGACTATGTTAGCATTGTCACAGAACTTTTACAAAACGACTTAACACCTCATATACCACAGACCTCTTATAAATTATAAGAACAAAGCCCACATATGCGTGTGCACACACACTCAAACCGTTTGGGTGCAGAGGGGCAAAACTGAAAACTCAGCTGAAATAGATTTTGGCTCCAGGTCAAAGGAGGTCTGAGGAAGCCAACCCAAACAAAATGAATTCAGATGGTCTTCTCCTCCAGAATTATAAAACAATTAAGATTCTCGGCTAGTTCCGACACACTTGTTCAGTACCTTATCGTGACCCAGTTGTAATGCCAGAGGGAGGAAGCAAGAAAACAGGAAGGCGATGAAAACTGCAAAGGGGCTTTAGATCATTAGAAATATTTCTGGGTGTTGCAGTAGAGGACAGGGTTAAAAGGATATGAATCGCCCTGGATGTAAGAATCCTGTCTATGATATAGACTAATCCTTTCCATTTACCTACACGATGCAGACAACGATGGCTTCAACATTATGACCCAGTTGCTTAAGTTTGCAGGCAGCAGCACAGCACGCAAATGCTGCCTTTGAGTCCCAGCATCTTCTGGAGATAGGAAAAAAGAACTCCAGGGACAGTCCCTGAAATAAGTTTAATTTTGCTTTCCAAATCTAACATGAGAAATTACTCCCTGGTTGGCAGGTGAAGTAGCCAAGAAGAATAGGTTCAAAGATAGAGACCAAGTAGGTGGAGTCCTGCTGACTAGTGGCCATAAGTAAGCAGAACATATATCTATGTGTTTCTGGGTTATAGGCTAAGCCTTAGCGTTGGCAGTCCTAGGTCTGGTTCAATGGTCTACTTTCTAATGGCCCTGTAGCCTGTCGATGTCTGCTCACTCACTAGTTATTTCTTGATGAATTTCCAAGAGAGGGACAACGGTTTATTTCTTACTTCCTGTTACAGAAAAGGGATCTGGATTGTTTTCTTAGATATTGGGATGAGGAGCTGGTAGCAATTAGACAGATTAGCAAATATAGAGGATAAGTGAGAATTGCACTATAACATATATTTAAAAATGCTTTGGTATCTATTGTATTAACGTTCTCAACGTAAAATGCATTTTGAAATGATTTGGATGATTTCCTATGTGTTGTTTTATTCTAAAAAGTAACCTGAGTTAGTAATAAAGTGTGTGCATCCCAGTATCGCTGCTATTCCAGCAACTGTCTGAATAATTACAAATAACTGGTTTTCAGACTGAGTGGCTTCTTTAGGATCCATCCCATCCAACTCAGCCAGATGGCAGCACCCCTCCTCAGGCCTCCTTGACTGCATCTCCTCTATAATAATGACATTAAATTGTTAATACCTTGCAAAAATAAAAAAAGAATTTCTGGAGCATATATTATAAGCAGGGACTCTGTTTACATGGTTGGTGACTATGCCATGTCACTTAAAGTTTTGAACATTATACTCGAGAGACATAAGGAAGTCTGAACACACAGAGACACGTACATGCCCACACACATAGACACACACACACACACACACACACACACACACACACACACACACTCATGAGCTTCTAATTAGAAAAATGTGTTAAGTGTAGAGCTCTGGGCTTCAAAAATTTTTGAAAGAGCTTGTGTGTATGTGTGTATATGTGTCTGTGCGTATATGTGTATATGTGTGTACATATGTCTACATGTGCCTACATGTGTATGTGTGTATATATGCCTGTGTGTGTATGGGTGTATATGTGTCTGTGTGTGTCTGTGTGTATATATGTGTCTGTGTGTATATGTATGTATGTGTATATATGTGCCTGTGTGTGTGTGTATATGTGTCTGTGTGTGTATGTGTGTATATGTGTCTGTGTGTGTTCAGTAACTCTTCTCTTTTGTTTCTGGCACGTTTTGTGCTAAAATTTCATATTAAGCAGAAAATTTCTTTGCTAAGGAGACTAAGGGTTGTATCGGGTATTTGCAAATTGTCCTGGCAAGGAATTAAGAGTAAAATGATTTTATGTACAACTTAGATCATGTCGGGGCTCATATTAGCACAGTGGGTACTGTTTCAGACATCAGTTGGGGCAGTTTCCTACATTGATTTTGTTGTTGTTGTTATTTTTGTTTTCTGATGAAATCATTGGCACACATTTTGATTAAATACAACGTCTATCCTCAAAATAACTCATGTTATATTTCCTTGGCTTCTGATGGTCTTCTCTTATTTTCCAGGTTATCACACAAAAATATTTAGTAGAAAGCCTTAATGATGAAGTCTTTATAACCGCCTACACTTTATTGATATTAAGTCATGTAAAATATAGTTTGTACCGATGAGAGATTCCACATTGTCCTGATAGTCATATAACTTAGCGCATTAATTAATACTATACATACATATCCATCCACATATCTCATTTCCAGTCTGCTATCAGAAAAGTATTAATGAAGCCTGAAACAGCCATGATTAGAGTCACAGCATTAAGATTGCACAGAATCGGGCTTAAAATCCAGCATCTTTTTACATCCCCCATGATAACATTTCTGAGCTTGCGCTTCATCTGCTCATGTCATCTGTATGTTGATAATCAGTCATCTGAGTAGTTATTTCAAAGGTTATCATAGAGATGGAGAACAGTGGTCCATAAAAGTGCTTAGTATACCGCCCAGTGTCATAATGGGAGTTATATTTTTCTCCTTTTATTTTATGGTGAACATTGTCAAATGGATGCACATTTTTTTGTTGCTTACTTGCCTTTTAATTTCCTACTAGGAGGTTTAAAGAACATCCCAGGCAGATCAAAGGAAACTCTGAAATTCTTTTTACTTGACCCACTGAAAACTTTACTGGAGAAACTTCTGTCATCCCTCAGTACCTGAGCTCAATCCATTACAGGCTCAGTCTGTCTTTAGCTTTAAAAACTGAACTCAGAAATGTATTTTACGAATTATGCTAAAGAAGGGAAGAGGTGGGTCTATTAAAAAAAAACTTAGAAGACAGCTAGACGTCATGTCAATTCAGGTAAACAACAGCATTCAGTTCCTCTTAGGGCCTGTGATCTCTCTCACTATTGGGTTTGATCATACTTACAGTACCAGCTATGGATTCCCTCCTGTTTCAAAATCAAGCAGAGAACAATGCTCGCTATTGCACAAGTGGGCACATCTTGCTTAGTACGTTGGTCTCATAGATTACAGCTGTGTTAGACCACTGATGTTTCCTCAGGTTAGGGAAGTCATCCAGACTGTCCCACCTTGGAATCCATCCCATGTTCAGACACCAAATCCTGACAGTATTGCTGATGCCTAGATGTGCTCGCAGACAGGAGCCTAGCATGGCTGTCCTGAGAAACTGCCAGCACTTGACTGAGACAGATGTGGATACTTACAGTCAATCATTGGACTGAGTCCAGGGACGCCTATGGAAGAGTTAGGGGGAGGACTGAAGGAGCTGAAGGGGATTGCAACCCCATAGAAAGAACAGTAGCATCAACTAACTGGACCCTTTAGCATTCCCAGGAACTAAACCACCAACCAAAAAGCATACAGGGCTGGTCCATGCCCCACTCTTGATATCTATGTAGCAGAGGACTGTCTTGTTTGGCCTCAATGGGAGGGGATATGCTTGATCCTTTGAGGCCTGATGTCCCAGAGAAGGGGGATGCTAGTTGGGTGAGGTGGGAGTGGGTGGGTGGGAAAGGTTAGGGGAACACCTTCTTAGACTTGAAGGTGAGGGAGGATGGGGTGGGGAGCAGGTGGAGGAGGGACTGGAAAGGGGGACAACATTCGAAATGTAAATAAATAAAATAAATAATTTTTAAAAAGACCATTGGCATGTGAAGACAGAAAGATTTCAGCTTAATTCCAGCTCATTTTCTCTATGTCACTCATAAAAAAAAAATGTGTTGTGTCACCAGTAATAGGATATTATCATCTAGGTCTGGTGAGCAACAAAGAGGTGCTTGCCTTAAGAGGGAACACATGACAAACTATCAAAGCTGCTAGGAGCTAAGGTGGGTACTCAAACTCCAGGGTATCAACACAGTTGGTACTCCTGTGAGCCAAGTATCCTCATTTCCAAACCCTTACCTTGCTGACGGCTTGTGTTTATATCACAAAGGGCTCTATGTCCTCCATAAAACTCTTCTGCCCTGATAAACTATTTCCAGACTCACGACAGCCCAAAACTAGCACTTCTCCCCAGATGCCACCACGGGAGTGGGGTTCCACATACACATGACTTGTGGAGACATTTTACCATATTTCAACGTGTCTGTTGATCATTCCTTAACAGATCTAAGATTTCACCAAATGAAAGGAAATCGGGTGACAACAGGGATCCAGCCAGCACTTTTCCTCCCAATCATTATTATTCCATGAGAGGGCCAAGGAGGAGGAGTTCTGAATAACACCGCAAGAAGACTTGGAACTGAAAAGCTCCAGTGTGAGCCGGACATGGGTTTTAGCTCCTGAGCCGGACCATAAAAATAAATAAATAAAATAAAAAATGTACTAGAGAACCCTCCAGGAAACCACAATTATTAGGAATGACAAAGTAAACTTGAAGGTGGCGTGATTAAGTGAGAAGGCCACTCTTCACAAGAGTGACGCAGATGGCTGTCATTTCCTTTCCCCATTTTAAGATGATTGCTCTTCAGCCCACTGGTCTCAATGCCAAAATATAAGGGAGAAGCATTTTCCAATAGCCACTCCAATAACAATTTTCTATCCTCTTTCACGAGATTTTGAAATAATTTTCACAATTTTATAAGGCTTGGAAACCTCTTATTTCTCCCAAGTTAATAAATGTCTTTCAGCAATAATTTAGGATTGATCTGAGTAGGAACAATTTATTTTTATGGGTAGTACTCATCTGCACATTAATATTTTAGAGAAGAGGTACAGGGTCCTCTTGTTCACTCATCCAAATTACTGCGACGTTATAGAAGTTTGTTGTAGTCTAAAGATCTATTTGTAGGAGGTGTGTAGGTATGGGTGTGGGTGTGTATGTAGGCATGTGTGTGAGTAACTGCAGAGGCCAGAAGAGGGCTGCATCAATGCATGCAGCTGAGGCAGCCTGAGACGGGCGCTGGAAACTGAACTCTAGTCTTCTGTAAGGGCAGCAGCAAGTGCTGGAGCCGTTATTTTTAAACCCTCTCTTGCATTCTAAGCAAATGTATCTCTACGTATGAACTTAGATGTGAATATCTGGGTTCCCACATGCAGTGACATTAAATAAAAACCCCTACCCCAGGAGTGGGATACCTCACTATGATAGTTACTTAGGAAGATCTCAGAGGCCCCCAAGACAATATAGATCTTACCATTCGTCTTTGTTGCTCACCAGAACTTCAGGTTTGTTGCTGGGATGTTTACCTGTCCCGTACTTCTCAGCATTAGAGTAAGCCCCCAGCACTCCAGAGGATGTTCTCAGCGGAGCAACATCATCCCTATGGGATGATGCAGGGAGGTTGTACCCCTATTTCCAGCTTCAGGGTAGGTTAATTCACATGCGCATTCTCCGTGGCTTCTCATAGAGAAGTAGCAAAGGATGAGTGCCACCTGTCACGCACAGCCATGTTGAATATTATACCTTAGCTCTGTCACGTTCCTGTTTTTTTTTTTTTTTTTTTACGTTTCTGAGGTTCTCTTCCTGAAGAAATAGGCAGACCCCGAGGCTTTATGTCATCCATGCTTTGAAAGCACAACTGAGCCATAATTCTAACTCTACAGGCAATCAATTTTGAGAATTTTAGGGCAATATTTATTTTTTTTTCTGGGTCTAAGTCTCTTTTCTTATCACAGGGAACGGTTAGATTAAATAAATCATTTTTCATCTACTGAGTAGTAGAACTCTCTTTAAAAAGTAATCAAATCTTACGTGGCATCTTAAAATGTAAAATGCCCTTTGAAGCAATGAATATGCTGCTCGGGTAACTTTATGGGAGGGAAGGGAAGGAGAAATGATGTAATTATGTTATAATATCAAAAATAAAACCAAAATAAAATATATTTTACTTGAAATGGAATGACATCACCTTTCATCCTCCTTGTCTCTGTTCATCCCCCCTCAGGTACCTTCCCTGAAAACTCTTAGTCCCCCACCACTCTCGAGCTGAGAGCCTCCTCTTTGTTTACTGTTGTTGGTATCTGTGTCTGTATGCACAAATAGATGTACACACAACCCGTTGAGACCATTTTTGTTGTTTGTGTGTATATGGTTTCAGAGCTTACTACTCTGCATTGGGCAACCAATAAGAGGGCTCATCTCTGGGAAAGGCTAGCCCCCTTTTCCCTGCAGTCAATAGTTGGCCGTTGTTTCTGGCCTAGCGGTATGAAAATACCTCAAAATACCTCAGTGCACTTCCTCCCTCCCATATTAACATGCACACAGACTTTGCCCTTGTTCTGGACTTATTTATGCAGCATTTCTAGGAGAGTGCCTCTCACATGGAGTAACCACATGTGGGAGGCTGCTTGGCAGCAGAATGGCAGGATACAGATGACGACGTAAGGTGGGAAATGGAGAGGAACTCCAACTGTGGAGGAGAGAGGGTGGTCAGCACATAGGAGGAAGGATGAAGAACAACTGAAATCAAGAGTGTCTAATAAAACCTCAAGGGATCATATTTAATATTTACCCCAAAGTATCTATAATACATATATATGCATATCCATCATCTATCTATCTATGTATCTATCTTTATATATCTTTATCTGTATGTGTATCTATATATGTTAAAGGAAGTTATGATACTTGGGCTGACACTGCCCAACAAGCACCAGAGACTAACAAAACCCCAGTACCAGTATCTCCTTTTGAATGGCTGGTCAGAGAAATCTGAGTAATTCTCAAAACAATATGTATTATTGATGTATGTAGTCCATGGTTGCCTCTGAGGGGTGGCACTGGAACCCTACGGTTGAAGACACCTCTCAGAAAATATAAAGCCTGCTTTCTATTGTATGTCAGGCCTTTACTTCTCTGTAGTTCACTGGAACATATTCTTAAGGCCTAGCAGCCCTTGTGCCATGATTTTAAAACAACCACCATAGACAAATGGTCTTGAAAACCTATGGAAATTCTAAACTCCTGGCACTGTAAACACTGCAGAGTTTGTTGGTGAGCTGTGTTATAGTCACGGCCATACTATTTGGGGCTCTTCATTCTCTGTTTTATGTTCTCAACACTGAGTTGTTTGTGTGTGTGCATGCATTTGCTCAGTGGATTCTCACATTCTAAAGACCCAATCAGATGTATTATTTTCTGGCTGGTAGCATGGCATGATTCTCCAGGAACACTGGTACAAGCACTCCAAAATCTAATGCCACCTTAGGTGTTTATGATGGTACAGAAGTACCCTTGCTTAGCTTTGTCTTGAACTTCATTATAAGGATGCCAAACTTTCTGCCTTTTCCTCTTGGAAGCAAATTCAGTCATACATTCATCTTTAACAGATGAGACAAGTATGGAACTTATAAATGTTTTAAGGAGGCTGCATATGCTAAAATTCTGTTTTGCATTCTGAAATCTGTACGTTTGGCCATTTCTGTAATTGCCCTGAGTTGTTTTCCTTTCCATGCTAAGGTATTTTGACTGGAGTTTTGGGATGAGATGACTTTTTCCTGGAAGCACCCTTCTGATTGTTTACTTCCTTCTCTCCCACACTCTCTGCCTAAGCTGGGGTGTGCACTGTCAGCACACTGTCTTCCCCCATTATCTTCCTGGACTACATCGTATGTCCTGTTGTCCTCTCAGGTAGACCACAAAACCTCAACTGGTTGTTCCCTGGGAGTGGTTCGAACATGTCTTTCTAAGCCTTTCTAAGGATTCTCTTTCCTTCTCTCTTAAGCTCTGACTATTGTTTAAATTATAGAATCACATAAAAATACTAATAATTGCAATATTAGTTTTCAGAGAAATAACCTTTGTCTCGTTTTCATTGCTTATATAATTTCCTTTTACAAATGTGTTTTTTTCAGAATTTCATACATGTATGCAATGAAATATGATTGTATATACACAAATATTTGCCTCCAACTCCCTCGCATCCCCTCAATGTGATCTCCCTCAACTGTATATCTGTTTTTGTTTGTTTTTTTGTTTAGGTTTTTGTTTTGGTAACCTACTACGTCTCATTTGAAATGCCTTTCAGTGCATAGCTATATAGGGCCATCCACTGGAGTGTGGGGAATCTACCAATGGCCACACCCTCAATAAAGAGCGATTCTCCCTCCTGTAGCAACAATCCATGGCTGAGAGCTCCTCAGTATGAGGTACAGTGGAAGATGACCTACCCCATTCATGCTAGGATTTCACTGGCTTGATTTTGCTTAGGTCTTGTCAGAGTAACCATGGCTGCTGTGAGCTCAGGATTATGATAGCCATGTCGAGTACAGGAGGTAACATTTCCTACCTTCTCCATATCTGCTGGCTCTCACGTTCTTTCTACATCCCCTTTCAAGGTCTTCCCTGAGCCTTGGTGTGTGTTCAGGTGTGGTGATTAATATAGATGCTGCATTTAAGGCTGGGTGCTCAGTCGCTGTCCTCAGCAGTGTGGCCAGTCACACATCTCTCCACTGATTGCTGCACACTGCAAAAAGAAACTTTTCTGACCATTGTTGAGAGCAGCCCAGGAGTACTATTAAGTGATATAGATATAGATAGAGATAGATATAGATATAGATATGATATAGATATATAGATATAGATATAGATGGTATAGATTATAGATATAGATATGATATAGATATAGATTATATAGATATAGATATAGATGGTATAGATATAGATATGATATAGATATAGATATGATATAGATATAGATATAGATTATATAGATATAGATATATAGATATAGATGATGTAGGTGTAGGTGTAGGTGTAGATGTAGATATAGATATAGAGACAGAGATGATATAGATATAGATATACATAATATAAATGTAAATAAATATAAATATAAATTGTCTTAGTTAGGGTTTCCATTGCTATGAAAAGACATCATGACCAAGACAACTCTTATAGAAGACAATATTTAATTGGGCTGTTTTATTGGTTCTGAGGTCCAGTCTGTTATCATCACGGCAGGAAGCATGGCAGTGTCCAGGCAGGCCTGTTCCTAGAGAAGCTGAGAGTTCTATGTCTTCATCCAAAGGAAGCCAGGAGGAGATTGTTTTCAGACAATGAGGAGGAGGGTCTCAAAGCCCGCCCAAACAGTGACACACTTGCTCCAACAAGCCACACCTCCTAATAGTGCCACTCCCTGGGCTAAGCATATTCACACCTCCACACTCCACTCCCTGACCCCCAGAGGCTTGTTCAAACACCTGCGTCTCTGGGGGCCATACCTAAACATAGCATAATGCAAAATACATTCAGTCCAACTCCAAAAGTTCTCATAGTCTATCACAGTCTCAACTGTATTTAAAAGTCCAAAATTCAAAGTATTCTCTGAGATCCATCCAATCACTTAACTGTAATCCCCTATAAAATCAAATCCAAAAAGCATACCTCCAACATCACAGGATATACATTACCATTGCAAAATGTCATAGTGAGGAAATACTGGACCAAAGAAAAAAACAAACCCACCTGGACAAGCTCCAAACTCCTTGTCTCCACGTCCAATGTACAACTCCTTTGTCATTATCAACAGCTTTGCTGACTGTGACACACTTCTTTCTCCTGGGCTGATTCCATTCCCTATTAGCAACTTTTCTCAGCAGGTATCCCATGACTCTGAAATCTCTAGCATCATGGGGTATCTAAGACAACTTCAACTTCACAGCTTCTTGTTTCAGTGTATGGGATCCACATGTGGTCTTCTGGGCTACTCCAAAGAGCTTGGGTCACTTCTCCAGCCTTGCCATCTGTAGCACTCTAGGCTCCAGTTGCCTGTACTCCACTGACCCTGATTTTCTTGGTGATTGTCCCATGATACTGGTATCTCCAATATGCTGGAGTCTTCTGCTGCAACCGGGTTTCACCAATAGCCTCTCATAGGCTTTCTTCATGGGGTCAAGTCTCAACTTCTTCACATGACCCCTTCAGGAATAGGCTGTTAATCACAACTGAGCTGTACCTTCACCAATGGCCTTCTATAGCCTCTCACAGTACCAAGCCTTAGTTGATTTCCACGACTTTTTTATGCCTTCAAAACCAGTACCACCTGGGTGACTCTTACATATTACCAAATACAGCTACAGCATGAGGTACAACCTTGGCTATCTCTGGAACACAGCTTAGTGCTCTCAGAAAACACTTCCCAGAAGATTTCACCTCAGTGATGCTGGACTCTTCTTAATCACTGCTAATTTCTTAGTTCCAGCTAACCAGCATCAATTGTCCCAGTAGTCCCATCTATTCTGGACTCTAAAGTCAGAGCCACGTGGCCAAAGCTGCCAAGTTCTCCTGCTTGCTGGGGCTGGACTATGGCCTTTTGTTCTATTACATCATTATTATCTTTCTGCTTTCCAACTCCTTCACTGTCTAAGCTTGGCTTTCGTGGAACTTGCTCTGTAGATTGACCTTGAACTCAGAAATATGCATGCCTCTGTCTCTTAAATGTTGGGATTAATTTTGAGTCTACCATGCCTGGACTTAAACTTCTCTTCACCTAGAACTTGCTCTGTCCCAGGCTCATCTTGAACTCAAAGATCTGTTTGCGTTTGTCTCCTGGGATTAAGGTGTGTACCACCATGTTTGGGCCTAATCTTTACATGGCCACTATTTCTCAAGATCTGGATTAAAAGCCTGTGTTTTCCAGCCCCACGATCTGGATCATAAGTGTACTCTCCATTACTGGATTATAGTCTATTCAAGATTAAAAGTCCAAATGAAAACTATAACAAGGTAATATCACCTAACATAACATATCTATTCTTTGTTCAACTGCAAACACAGACAATAAGCTTAGCTGGGTAGGATCTTGCCCTGAGATCACCACTCTCTTAATCTATCTCCTTGAACACAGAGTTCACCTCCATTTCACTTTCTGGTGCCCCTTTATTACTCAAATCATACGTTTTGTATTTTTCTGTTTGAAGCTTGCTACATTTGATTCAAAGTCTCTTCATGAGCATAAGCCAGAGGGCAAAATCTATGCTGGGATTTTCTGAGACTTCCTTTGTCAACGCAATTAATCTGATTCTTTTCAGCTTAACCTCAGGCTGACTCTTTAGACAAGGGTAAAAAACAGCCACATTTCTCACCAAAATATCCCAGAAATGATCTCTAGGCCACATACTAAAATTCTTCACCACTGAAGCCTCTTGGGCCAGATCTGCACAGTTCACATCACCCTCAGCACCAATGTCTCCCAGGTTCCTTGTCCACTAAGTCCCACTTAAAACGTTCCACTGCTTTCCAAATCTAAAGTCCACAAATCCACATTTCTCCAAACAAAGACATGATCAGGGCTATCACATTAATACCCAGTCCCTGGTAACAACTTGTATCTTAGTTAGAGTTTCCATTGCTGTGAAGAGACACCATGACCAAGTCAAGTCTTAAAAATGACAACATTTAATTGGAGCTGGCTTACAGGTACTGAAATTCATTTCATTATCATCAAGACAGGAAGCATGACAAGTATCCAGGAAAACATGGTGCTGGAGGACCTGAGAGTTCTACATCTTCATCCAATGGAAGCCAGGAGCAGTCTGACTTCCACACTGGGTGAAGCTTCAAAGATGAACGCCACAGTGACTTACTTTCTCTAACAAGGCCATGCCTCCTAACCGTACAATTCCTTATGGGCTAAACATATTCAATCTGCCACATAAATATATAAATACAAATGTATATGTAAATGCAAATGTAAGTATAAATGTAAATATGGCAATTTGACTGAATGGCAATTCAGCAAATAAGAGTAACAGTTTCAACCCTAGGGTCAATGGCTTTCCCCAGCCACAGACTTTAGACCAAGATTATAGCACCAGGCATGGAATTCCTTCCCATGGAGAGGGCCGCAAATCCAGTACAAAAGTTATATTATTTGTCCTATAAATATGTCAAAATTGAACCAGTAGGCATATCTTGCTTATCAGGTCAGTACTCTGGCATACCAGAATGAGCACACAGCTCACTGATAGCTATCTTCCCCCAGTAGTCTGCATAGCACCTTCTTGTGCAATGGAAGCTAGCCAGCAGGAAAGTGATTTACTGCTTGGCTTGACACTGAGTTTTCTATGTCCTGAAGCCAAAGTATGTAATATCTTCAGAAATAGGGCCTTACTATGTGGTTATGCTGAAAAACTTAGAGAATAGCAATAGCGTGTGCTGTTTTCTCTAAAACAAGGCCCTGGGGCCTTTCTGAGCAATAACTTATAGGACCTTCGACTCTTAATTTCATTTTTAACCCATCTCTTGCTGGAACAACATTGTCCCTGACTCCTGTGCAGGGTAATGTCATTTGAACTTTCATTATTGAGTTATATTTTGAAATTAGTATACTAGCTAGTAGGTTTCAGCTGGGGGTAAGAAGACTTATGCAGGGACTGGAGAAGAACTCTGGGGTCAGAGGGAGTGACAGCCCAAAGGAAGGGGATATAAGAAGCCACAAGGAGACCAACTATTTCAAAATCCAGCTAAATTAGTCGTAGAATCTTTTCTTGGTGGTTACATACTCTTTCAACCTGAAAGGTAAACAGAGGCTCAGACTCAAGAACTACATTCAGAGAAAAGATTGAATATCCTGCCTCCTGCCACATTCCAACAAACAAACAAACAAACAAACAAACAAACACCAATCTTGCCTTGAAAATATGTAATACATGTGTGAGTTCTATTAAGATGCCTTATATTTTTCTCAAATGAATTCAGAATGCTGCCACCTTAGCATTTCTAAGTGAACCTGAAAGTTAAGGAGAAGGAAAATAATGTATATAACCATCACAATCAAGCCCAGAGTTTCACATATCCCAAGCAGCTGGTGGTTTCATATATCCCAGGTAGCAACTGTCACATCCTTTGACAATTCCCTATCCACTTGACCATTTTGATACTTTGAAATACAGGAAGGCTGCTGTGTAAACGCTGAACATCTTAGAAGACATAAAAGCTGCCATGGAAATGTTTTACTCAAATCATTCGGTTGCATGCCTTGCCTTCTATATTGCTTAGTTTATAACATTTTTCTTCCTTAAACTATGTACCCTGCTCTATGATGTCATCTGAATTCCTCTCCAGACTGCACCCATCCTGGAGAATATACATCACATTGTCCTAAACCTGACTGTAAGTTGCTTGAAGGCAGGAGATCACATCTTCCAGAACCAAGCAACATCTTGCCTCTGCTATAGCCCCTGAATACGTGCTGGTCTAATAAATCTCTATTGCAACATATGTTTTAGGAGTTGCTTTGGGGAAAGGCTTCATTAAGAACTTTCTGAAGGGCTCAGGACTTCGTGATTTGGCTGTTTCCCAGAAGCACCGACTGGTCTTTTGCTTGTTTTCAGTTCTGTGTATGAATTATGCATCTGAAGTTTCTCTCCTACTGTGCTTGGCTTTGATGACATCTCAAGCTTTCAGTTCTCTCTAACTCTTTGTCAGATTATATGCTTTATCTCATTCTTGGTCTGACTTTTCCACCTTTGGACACTAATGTGAATAAGAAAAATCTCCTTTATTTATTTCCTCTTGTCACATGCAGCTTCATGTTCAGCCCTGCTTGTCATTTTATACCCCACAGAGATGACCAAAAACCACTCTGATGGATGCCAGGGTGGCGATGCACTTACCACACATTAGCTGGGGGAGGGAGGGGTGAGCATTCCAATGAGGGAAATAACAATTTTCTTTCCTGTTTTAGTTCCAAGATCCCTCAGCACACGAAGTCAGCATGTCTCTGCATTGTGTTTTATATTATTTCTGGGCAGGAATCACTGCTGATGTGTTAGCCCCTTCAGCACCTATGTTCCCACGCGTTGGCCAGCGCTTAGCATAACTATGGTACTTGACAAGCTTGCTTCATAATCTTCGTCTGTCTCCTTTCGGTGGAACATCTTCTGGCACTCATCTAAGCTGGTTTTTGTTCTTTGTTCTTTTACTGTGGAACCTACCAAAAGATGTTGCCAGGCTAAGACCTTAGGGTGCCTAAGTGCTAAGACCTCATTGTGGCTAGGAACCTCCTAGGAGTCCCAGGCTAACTTATGATTCATCTGAGTTAGGGTATTAAGAAATGAGGCAGACTGTAAAGTTTATTGTGTTACTTTTTGTCAACACTAGAGTCACCTAGGAAGAGAGAACACCACTTGAATTGTATCCATCAGATTGGCGTGTGGGTATGTCTGTGGACATTTCAATTTTTTGATTAATGATTGGCGTGAGAGGGCCCAGCCCACTGTGTGTTCTGTCATACCTGGGAAAGTGATCCTAGATTATATAAGAAAACAAGCTGAGCAAGTTATGAAAGGAAACCAGTTAAGCAGAATGTCTCCATGGTTCCTGTCTGTACTCCTGCTTGAGTTCTGGCTCTGACTTTCCTCAGTGATGAACTGTATCTGGACGTATAAGCTAAGTAGCAAATTTTCCTTACCAAATTAATTTTGGTCAGTGTTTCATCATATCAACAGCAGCAGTAACAACAACAACAAACAACAAAACGAAGCAGCGTAGGGCATTTATCTTTGTGTCTCACTAAATATTTCAACTTACCTCCATTATTGATATAAAGTCAGACAAAACCATGTCTTCTCAAGAACTTGGCTTCTAGGTGTGGACATCAGGCAAAAGAAAATATTATCTGCTTCATGCTAAGGATGTCTTTGGCCCTTTTCAGTG
Source organism: Grammomys surdaster (assembly GCF_004785775.1). Lineage (NCBI taxonomy): Eukaryota > Metazoa > Chordata > Mammalia > Rodentia > Muridae > Grammomys > Grammomys surdaster. Next base: position 9,935,707 of record NW_021621323.1, on the reverse strand, counting down.
TGTATTAATTAAGCCACTCAGCAACCAAAGGGGGCAGGGGTTATTTACCCAACATCTCAGAGGTCTCTGCTTGTTCTTCCCACCCATTCAGCCAACCTGCTACTGCCTGTTCATTCCTTTTTCCCTGGAATACTTTGCTTTCCTCAGCACTGAAACATTCTTCTCGTTTTAAAAACTTATTTTATTATTTGTTTTCTTGATTGATAATGTTCAAGGGGAGTAGTAAGATTAATTTTATTTATGTTTTCCCAGCCAATGTTATTTATGCTGCTGCTAAGCCCAAGAGAATAAGGAGAAGAGGCAGGATGAAAGTGGAGCCATCGCTCACCATTTTCTCCCTGTTAGCCTCTTGCATTCCCTGCTCCCCTAAGCACACCATCTTTCCTTTCACCCATCTCACCTTAGTGCTAGCCTGGCTTCCCATCTTGTCAGCAGTGTCCCATTTACCCCTCTTGGGAAGTAGACTTCTCAATGGGTCTTTTAAACAGTTGACATGCTATATAACTTCAGTGGTTAGTTATTGACAAACCTAAGAAACAGCAGTGAAATGATCTTCCAAAAGCACAGAAATATGCCAGAGGGGCCTTTGAGAGACGTTGTTTGTCCTTGTTGGGCATCCATCCTCTCTTCATCTTTCCCACATCAACCCCATGTTCCCAGAAGGCAAATTGATTCCTTGGGGCCTGTCTTATCTCCTGCCACTTCATACGTTCCTCAGCACAACATTTATTTCAGTGCTTTCATGACTTCATGTTTATGTTTCTTCCTCATCAGCTCACAAGAGGCTTTATGGTAGACTTTCTGCCGTTAACCACTTGTCTCCTGGGCCTTGGAGAGCACTTGGCACATGGAAGCTGCAGGATGATTTGTTCGGTGAACAAATGCATCTGTGGTACACGTCAGGATGGTGTTTCATGCTCATTTCCTAAAGTCTTGCTTTCTAGAGTTCCTGTCATGGAGGAGGCACAGGTAGATGTAAACCAAAGCACACGACAAGGTGGATCTCAAGCTGAAAGGAGTCACTGCGAATATTCCATTTTCAGGTTAAAACTTTCCAGTTGAGACCAAACCTAATCTGCTCATGTTATAAAATTTTCTTTCATTAAAACTGTAACATGGAGGTCACATTTCAAAATAGAAATTTCAGCATATATGGCCAGGGTTTCCTAGAGGAAGTGAGAATTCTGCTTGCACATGTGGACTGCAACTTGAGGTCATCCCGTGCGGTTAGGTAAGCTTTCAATTTACATATAAAATATGACCAAATTGTTTACATCCCTGGATTTCCGACACGATTTTAGTTTGACCTGTGGTAAATTTCCCTGTGTAGGCAAGGAAGGAGACACACCTTTGTCCCAAACTTTAACTCACAGCACAAGTAAGTTATTAAAGGAGTCAGGGGAGAAGAAAAAGAGAAATAGCCATGCTTCTGGAAGAAGAAAGCAAGCGAATGCAGATTTAATCAATTGATTTACTTTTAAGTAAGCGACCAGATGTTTCGTGTTAGGTCTCTGGTGAAAATTCAGTAGGCGCCAGTGATACTGTAGGGCGGGTGGCTTCTGATCAAATCTGAAGCAAAGGGCTGGGCTGTTCTTGTTAAACAGGCTGTGCTCGGCCAGCTTGCCACTTGGGAAGAGTTTTCTCTAGAACAGAAATGGACTCTCTCTTTGTTTGCGGTCTTTCCCATCTCCATGTTAGAGGAAGGCATTGTGTGCTTTGGTACAACTTGGAAATGCTAATCATAACGACTTTATTATCTCCCCATGAATGGCAGGGTCTCACATTTTCAAGACTATCAGAAATATGTGTGGTGGCTTTTACCACCTGACTTTACCTGGGCTGTGGTCTTCCTCTGCTCAGCCCAGTTTGAAGAGGGCTGATGTACTTCTCCCTCTCATGTTATCTCTATAATCCATCTGCCAGTCTTGCTATGGAAACATTAACCAGAGCTCCACTAACTACTGCTTCAAAGGATTCCTCCAAAGGCTTTTAGGAGCCCCCATCCTCCAAGATGCCAGGTTTTCATTCTCAGCTCCTTGAAAACTACTTGCAGCCATAAGAGCCTCTTCTTGCTCATACATACTCTGGTTATATTTATAATATAATTCTCTTAGAATTTCTTTGCCAAGCAGACTGGTCCCACACTATCAGGCATTGCTTCATCGTTGCATTCTTCTTCTCCCGAACCCAGACATGCACCTTCTCACCCATCGTTAGATAAACAAATCTACCTGCTTGCAAATCCCTTATGATCAGGAGTGTCCTGGATGGTTTGAGGGCATGATTTCTGGTATGTAGTGGGCATGCACTAATACTTGCTGACAGACAACAGACATATGACATACTGCCTACAGAAACAAAATGCATGTTCAGGCAAATCGCCTCTGCCCATCACAAATGCCCAATGAAAGAATCGAAACAGTCCAATGACCAAAGAAATCTATTCCTTGGTCATATATATATTTTTATCATGTACTCTTCTCTTACCACCTCCTCCTTTTCTGTTATTCGATGATGTTAGTATGTACAGATGCTTGCAGTCATGACAGCCTATGAAAGGGCAATGCTAATATTTAGAGCCAAATATTCATAGGTTTTTTTAAATAAAATAAACGAATCTTAAAAACGGCTCTCATGGTGCTTGCAGGCTAAGTGTGCATTTTACCATCTAGCAATTCTTACGCTGTGGGAGATGGGATAAATAACCTTTTTTTTTTCTGATACCCACCCAGAATAGATTGACATCTCTTTGGAACACAGCTCGCTGCCTGTCTGAATTAAGTGCAAGAGCTGACAGTGAAGGTAACATTGAGACACATGGAAACTCTTGCCTGGTTCCTCTCCCCATGCAGCTGCCTTGGGTCTGTTCTGATTTCCAGTCCTTAGTGTCATCCTTTATCCTGTCCCTCAAACTAAAACATCTGCGGTGGGAAGGCGAGTATTTCCGAAGAAGGAGCCTGAGGAATGCTTATTTGAATGGGTCTGACTTCTTACCCTCCCCACGGGGCAGAGGTGTTGATACTTTCCATCAGTAATGACCTCATAGGAAAGCCATGTGCCTCACAAAAGCCACCACCGCACCTGGCACTGATTCAGGGAGAAGCTGGAACCCAAGTCTAAGTGATCTTTGAGACGGAACTACCCTGTCTCCAATCTAGGCGATCTGTCGGCCTCAATCTGTGAGCAGGTTGAGGGAAATCGTGGAAGAGTCTTTTCAAGACTTTTTTTTACCCCTAGTGGCAAGAGAGAATACCTGATTTCATAGCATTAACATATTTAAAACGCACTTGTTGGAAATGTTAAAATAATAGTTCCCTTTCTTAAGTAAATCTTTCTGTAATTACTTATGAATTCAAACCCTTATTCACTCACCAGTCACCCCAATCATGAGAGCATCAACTTTGAGGTAAACCATGTGCGTGGCAGCGGTGTACTGTCCATGCGAAGCCCTCAGAGTAAGAGAGAGACAGATTGCAGCTGATTAATCACAGGGTTGTGTAAACTGAGATGGAGGCTGTGTAGCCCGGGTGTGGGTTGGGGAGCTGCGGGTGGGGTCCGGGGTCGGGTGAGAGTCAGGATATGTTTTGAGAGGGCAAAAATGCAAGGCACTTCAAATAGTTTGGGATTGGATATATGCTGTCTGGGTAAAATATTTGAAGAAAAATGGAAAATACACCAGTAAGGAGAGATTTCTAGTTATAGAGAGCTGCACGAGTAAAGATGCTGTGTTCTAGAAAGCGTGGAATAGTCTAGAACAGTGCACATGTTGTTTTTGATGAGTTCCGGAGGACATGTAGACCGTGCTGATTCCCTCTCTCCTTTTACAGCCTGGCTGGTGTCTTCAACTTCGCTCCAGTGTTTTGTCAACAAAACCCAAGCAAACAAACGAAATCAGTATCAATTCCAAACACAGGTCAGGGAGCCTGTGATTACATGACTGGGCTGAGCCTTCACTGCTTCCACACTCAAGATAGTTCATTCTCTGGGCTGAGGAACCCTGGAGGGCATCGCTGTCTGTACCTTTGCAGGATTTGGAGAAGGCTAGCCTGACTTCTCCTCATTGGAATGGATCCCCAAGAAAAGGAACATCTCTCCAACAGGGACATCCAGAAAAGAGGAATGGGCTCCCATAATGTATGGGCTCTTTTGGTGTAGTCAACTTGTTTCTTGTTTTTACTTTCTGGATAGAAATGGAGACAAGTTATTCTCAAAATCCAGTTTTTGGAAAAAAAATGCATGTAATTGAGTGTCCTGTCCTCAATGTTACTAAATAGTTAAAATCCCTAGTTTGTTTATTCAATAATTTTATTTATTAAATTAAAATAAAAAGTCCCTATTTATTTTCATAATTAATTTTTTAAATTAAATAATTAATTTATTTAATTTGTTTATTACATTTTGAAGGGGAGTTGTGAGTTTGTCTGGGTCCTATTATATTCCTCCCATACCCTGGTCTCCTTTCAGTTTTGTCCCTTTAAATTTCTTTGTTGTTATTAGTATCAGAATCTATTTTTAACACACAGAAGGGACCATGGGGCTTCCATGCTCAGTCGCTGATGGACTCTTTATTACATGAAGTACAATAATCTAAATTACATAGGATGTTTACAGCCATTTAGATTTATGTTTCCTTCTCTATGAAGTATCCTCCCACCCTCTTGCATCTGAAGCATATGATTAGCCTCTCGATACTTTTTGTTCCTAGAATACGCCATGCTTTTCCCAACCCCAGTACCTGCTCTATGGCAGGTAAGTGTCCCACAGTATCCTATGGATGAACTACTTGTTGGCAAAGGTTGTGTTTTATCATTGGTGTTTTGGGAGGTGAGAGGAGAAGACAAGATAACTAATTATGGTCATAGGATACTTTCAGAGTACAAGTGAAGAAGAATACTTTATGTTCTATGTTTTCACATGCTGGGCGTTGAAAGAGTTGTTAATATCTCCAGCTATTTTCACTGAAAAAATGAATACATAAATGAGTCATAAAGATAAAGTAAAACAAAAGCCTATTCCCTTTGCAAAGACAAAAGTTTCTACTTAAAGTGAAAGGCAGAAAAAAATAATTGTAGACTTCTAAGATTATTTTGGAGGGTTTTGTATGTATTTTAATGATATCAATTCCCTCAGTTCTTTCAAGGTCCACTCCCTTACCTATTGACCCAACTTAAGCCTCTCCATTTATTTATTTATTTATTTATTATTTATTTATTTATTTATTTATTTACTCATTTATTTTTAACATCAAGGTCAAATTGTGATGTATAACCCAAATGTTCTTAGATATATAACTTTACACTAGAATATGGCAAATTTACCAGGGGTGACACTCTTGGAGAAAACTCTATCTCTCAGTGCTAGCAATTGTCAGTACTTTCATGACTGCAGTGGGAATTTGGACCTCCCCTCTCCATTCTGGGATTTGGTTGGGCTTAGACTTTTACAGGTCTTGTACATGCGCACACGTGCTATTACTTCATATGTGCAGCTTACCTGCTGTGTCCAGATGTACTGGCTGGTTTTGTGTGTCAACTTGACACAGTTGGAGTTATCACAGAGAAAGGAGTCTCCCCTAAGGAAATGCCTCCATGAGACCCAGGTGTAAGGCATTTTCTCAATTAATGATCAAGGGTGGAAGGGCCCATTGTGGGTGGTGCCATCCCTAGACTGATAGTCCTGGGTTCTATAAAAAATCAAGTTGGGCAAGCCAGGGGAAACAATCTAGTAAGCAGCACCTCTCCATGGCCTCTGCATCAGCCTCTGCCTCCAAGTTCCTGCCCTGTGTGAGTTCCATTCCTGACTTCCTTTAGTGATGAACAGCAATGTGGAAGTGTACGCTGAATAAACCTTTCCTCCCCAACTTGCTTCTTAATCATGATGTTTTGTGCAGGAATAGAAACCCTGACTAAGACACCAGAATCCACTGTTTCCTTGGAGTTATCCAGTGCCTTTGGGTCTCATACTCTCTCTGCTCTTTTCTTCTACAGTGATCCTTGAGCCTTTTGAGGAAGTGCTGCAGTATACTATGTATGTCCCGTTTAGGGTTGAATATTATGCATTCTCTTATTTTCTGTGCCTTGGTCAGTTGTGCTAATCTGTGTTATTACCATCTACTGTGAATAGAAGTATTTCTGAAGAGGGCTGAAAGATGTATTAATAGTGGGCATAACATTACATCATTAGGAGTCTGCTTAGTGCTATGTCTTAAAAAAGTGATAATATTATATTCTTCCCTAAAGTCTATGACCTATGTAGTCATAAGTTCTTCACTCAATCATAGAGCCTGGGGAGGGTTCCTTCTTATGGAACAAACAGATCAAAAACCCAACCAGAAAGTGGTTGATTACTCCCAGGACATTTGTACCAGTATTGCGCTTGTGGGAATTTATAGAGATTCTGGCGTGGCAATGTTTCACTCAAGGAACTGCGCTAATAACATTTCTATGATGATAAATGTTTCCAAGTGAAAAGTTTTGTATTAAATTGATTTCAAACACACCCAAATCTTTACCCCAACCCTGTGAACACAGTTTTGAAACAAAACTTTACAGTTCCTGCCATTAAAAAGTAGTCTTTTTTTTTTTTTTACACCAAAATATAGGCTTGTTTCCTGGATTCCTTTGGCCAAGAAAATCTTGTGGAAATTATCATATTCTGAGTATAGAATTCCAAATACCTTATGTAGGTTTGCTGTCTTTTAGAATCTTGCCACAACATGAGAACAAACCCAAGATACCATAATAGACGATGAGAACAGATCTGAATCATCATATCTGAGGTCTTTATGGATGAATCAGTCCTCAAGGGACCTGCAATTGACTGTAGATGTTAGACATGACTTCTTAGTTGAGCCCAGCATAAATTGTAACCAGCAAAATCTTGGGCTAAACAAATGTCTCCTTATGCCAGTAAATTATAGAGCAATGTTATGCAGAGAACTATTTCTCAGTGATAACCTACTTGTATCTTATTTAAGAATTTAACTCACAGACCATCCTCTTGAGTATCTTCTCAGGCAAACCATCATTTTAGGCTTTAGTGGGATACAAATATAAATAAGATACAGTGCTTGTTTATAAAGAAACATGGTAAACTAAGAGTAAATGAACACATTTATCTTGGGATATTTCAAAATATAAGTGAAACTATAATATCTTATTCCCACTAATTGATGGTTGCTAGTTCCAATGTGGGAAAATAAGATGGAAAAATCAGAATATCTTCTAAAATTAGTTCCAAATGATGTAGTCTGAGGTCTTTAGTGGTGATAGTAGGCCATCCTGGCTCCTAAGTATCCTCTGCTCTTGAGGTTACGATTAGGGCCTATAAATAATTGCTCTGTTATGCTATATAATGGGAACAACTATTTCATAGTTTAATTAAAAACAAATTAAAATTTTAATTCACTGAAGAAAGTGGGGTAAAGTTATCACTACTCAAAATTTAATTTCAAAGTAAATCATATATATGTTCTAGAAAATTTTTCATAAGGAGACATTGGTGTGGAACAGGGGACTCAGTTTCTAACAAATTCTAAATAGCTCAAAGGTTTCACATAGAACACTTTCCAAGAATGCTTTTAGTAGGAAATGTTTATTCCCAGAGAAATGCTGAGAACATAACAGAGACTCAAAAATAATTATTGACTTGAATTAAGTTGTAAAGCTTACTTTTATTTCTCTTTACCAGAAGTGAAAAAGGAATGATCATATGACTAATTTTGTTGGTTTTGTGTTTCAATAGTCTGTTACTCTTCTAAATATCTAAAAAGATTGAGAATAATTCTTAATTAGGCTGACTAACACAATATTGACATTTTGATCATATGTATAGTTTCCTTAATAAAGATAGTAAATAATAGCAGAAATTTAAACATTAAAATAACAGTGCTTAAGTTTGGCTGCAGCAGAGAACTCTTTAGGCCTTTTCTTTCCACAGAATGGAAGCTTAGATGGGGGTCAGGAAAGTCTTGCACTCAGAATACCTTTCTTAGTTTTCCAGTGCAAAGCATGAGCCTACCCCTAAATGGTGCTAACATTTTAAAACAATTTCAGTATATTTTTCAGCACACACCGTTGTGGCAACATTAAGTTTCCCAGTGTTCCTTTTCTCTTCAATGTGCACATTTTCTATTTTCTTTTCTGCCCCACTTGTTCTGTATCACTGTGGACCCAGGTAAGAGCTATCAGTGCTACCCATGCCACAGACTCAATGTTATGCTATTTTGAAACTTCCTCCACCAAGGAAATTAGTCCACTTATTTTTAAGTTTAAAATTTTGAAGACATGGACAGCAAACTTTCAGATTATTTATCAAAATGCCATATGATTGGGCTCTAGTCCACTGACTAATAGCATCTTAATTGCCTTCTAATGTGTAATGAGTTGGATCTCCACCATCCACTTTATGCTTAGAACTACTTCCAGGGTCCTACTAGAATGGTCCATCAAACTCTGTAGAATTTGACCACTTTTTGAGCTCAAGATTACAAAGTCCTACACATTCTTCCATAAAACAACACAGTCATGTTCTGTGAAGTGACAACTCTCCTCTTGGTAACAATTTCTTTATTAGTTACTAAAAAAACAAAAACAAAAACAAAGCAAAATGAAAACCAAACCCATGAATAAAAGGAACTTACTGAAGAAGCATTTACTTTGATTTACTATCCTGAGGGAGAGTCCATAATGGCTGATCCGGCATGGCAACAGGTTATTATAGCTAGAATCTGGGTGATTGTATTTCTCACACAGCAAGCCTAGAGAAAGAATAAGAGGGTATAAATTCTCAAAGCTCTCAGTGACATATTTCTTCCAGTGAGGCTTCATGCTTGAAAAGTCTAATAACCTCATGCAAACAGTGCTGCCAACTAGTGGCTAAGAGTTCAAATACAGGATCCTATGGGGGGCATTTCTCACTCAGAGTGCTGATATAACTGGAAGTCAATTTATAAACAAACCTGAGTTTTCATTTTTACTATTTTATATAGTATTACATGATGCTCAGTTGCCAAACTGAAAACTTGATACATAGTATAGAATGTCTCTTTCTGTATTAAAAAATGTTATTTTCTCCAGTGGCAAAACAAATGTTTTATATATTTTTCTGTCTTTTCTGTAACTCTGTATCTATTCATGTCACACGAAAAGACTCATTTGGAATTTAAATAATCTAACCAGAGAAAGAGTTCAAATATAATTTAGCAGAAACTCAGGTCAAATTGGACACGGCCATCTTAACCAGGCAAATGATTCCCAGTGTCACAGAGTTCACAGTCAAATGATTTTATTGAGATATGTTTCTTTTTTTATTTTGGAGAAAGAATATTATGAGATATTTAAGTCATTTTAAATAAAACATTTAGGATATAGAATATGAGTATCACACAAAGACTAGTGGATGTACTAAGGATTTAGGAGGCACCAGGGAAAAAATGTAAAATCATCATTATTACCCTATGGCTAAGTTAGAATAAGAAGCAGTTGGAAAACTCATTCATCAGGCAGCTACCCAAGCATCACTTCATTGAACTATATTCCAAAGACACTGAGCGGTGTGCTTCTCACTCGCTCCCAAACCACAGCAGGTTTGTACAAATCCAAAGTTCTCCAAGCGTCCAGTTAATGGCAATTGAATTAGATGGTGCATATGACTAAGACAATAAAGAGCTGTGTGTCTTTGAGTAATTCCCTTAGCCACCCTGGGCCTCTCCATTGTGACAGTATTCTGATTTATAGGATTATAAATCTTTTGGAGTTGAACAAATCCTGAAAGTCAAAACATGGTCTTTCTTTTCCTCAGGACCAAGAATCCTTTTGGGGTTACAAAGGCTATTTGCCAGCCTGTACTCTTGTTGCATTTATTGATACGTTGCCTGGCATGACCTTATGAACAGGTAAGTCCTCAAGGAGTGAATGCTGATATTCAATCCCTGGGATTTACTTTTCTCAGAACTTTCAGAGTATCATCAGGCCTGGCTGGAGCATGTACCGAAGCTTTTGGTTTTCTTCAAAGGCCAGAATCAAGTTGAACAGATGTTTTGCTGTCATTAGGAGTGCCACATCTACGGGATGAAAAAAAAAAAGAAAAACCTCCCCAAGCAGGGATCCAAATCACAGCGTTATCCTGGCTGACTTAGCATCTCAAGGAGCCAAATCACATTTCTGCATCTGTTTTTTTTGCTCCTCATCAAAAGTGGTCGCAGTAGGGTTAGGGAGAGAGATCCATCAGCGAAGCATAAGGATCCAGAGCTCATAAAAAAAAAAGCCAGATATGGTTGCTTATGGCTGTAATCCAAGAGCTAGGGAGGCAGCAACAAGTGGGTTTCTGGGGCTCTCTAGTCTACTTGGCAAGTTCTAGGCCAACGAAAAATCCTATAGCAAAGCAAAGGTGGAAGGCTCTTGTGATTTTAAGGTTATCCTCTGGCTTTCATATCATGTGTACACATTCACCTACACACACATGCATGCATGTGCACACATCCATATACAAAATGACTGCAGTAGATAATTTATTACTAAGGTCCCTAAGATTAGTATTTAGCAAAGGTATGTGTTTCCTCTAGTTTGTTATTTTGTTTTGTTTTCTTTCTTTACATATTTATTCATAAGTACTTGTGTGCTTGACTCCTAAGAGAGGTAGGGAACTAAAACCTGAGTCCCCTCTTCTCTCTTTGTTTCCTTTGTACCTGGAAATGGAGGTAGAAACTATTTTCTTCCTCTCATCTTTTTGTCTATAAAGTCTAATCACTTTTCTGAATAAAGGAGTTTTTGATTCTATTTTTGACTGACGGGCCACTGTCTTTCTAGGCTTGTCATGAAACATATGAAGAGATTAAAAGGAAACACATGCAGGATATGCACACATGAAAAATCTGCAATGTGCAAGAACTACACACATGCAAGATCTACACACATGCAAGATCTACACACATGCAAGATCCACACACATGCAAGATCTGTACACATGCAAGATCTGCAATGTGCAAGATATTCACAGTGCAAGATCTTCACACATGCAAGATCTACACATATACAGGCTCTGCACACATTCGAGATCTTTACCCATGCAAGTTCTGCACACACATATGCAAGATCTCCACACATGCAGGATCTGCACACATGCAAGCTCTGCATACATGCAAGATCCAAACTCCTTAGTTTACATACGTTTCTGAGAGACCTTCTGAGACCTGAGACATGTGCGAGCACTCGAGCTCACACGCGCACACACACACGAACATGCACAGACACACACATACTCACAGACACACACAGACATACACACATAGACACACACATACTCACAGACACACACACAGACACAGACACACACACACACAATTCAGATCAGTATCCTATTTCTTAGTTTTTCCATCAGCCTTCATGAACCTTCAATTTCTACCAGAAATTGGAAAAAAGCTCATGCTAAAAAAAAAAATCAGAAATGTCAAAATCTGGTTCCATTTGGTAATTAGTGCTGTCAACTTTTCCCTTCCTCAAATCTCTGCCCTGGCCTGTCACTGAAGGAAAACAAAGCAGTGGTTAATCATGCTTGCCACTAGAGGGCAGTGCTGACCATTAACAGAGTGACTCTAAGGAGGTGGCCTTTGGAATTTGAAGCTCATCTGTACCCTTGACTGAGAGTAAGCAGAGGCAGAGTTGATGCTCCGTGTTGTATACATTATATAAAGACTGTAGTGCAGATATTGTGTACATGGCTGACAACTGTACTCCAGAATACAATTTAGCATGTTTCCTGTTTCTGGATGGCAATTAATTGTGGGGATGTTACCTCCTTGTGGGCTGTCTCAGTAGGTTTTAGGGGTCCTGACTGGTAGTCCATCTTTAAAAATGTTACAATAAGTGTTAGTATATAAGGACCATGCATACACGTGGAGGACGGGCTCTGTGGGTGGGGTTCCAGTGACTTCAGTGAAGTCCTCGTATTGTCACATACTCTAAGACCTTTCTCCAGTTTTCAGATATGGAAGTGTGCCACACTAGCATTAAGCAGTCTTCAGTTTAAAATTCTTTAGTGTGGCTCTTTCTTCCATGAAGACTGGCTATGGGAACATAATATGACAGCATCATTGCTTTGGTTTAGAGTGTCAAACTATTTATAAATATTATCACAATGGGTACTGCTGGGTATGGGACCCTGCTTCGGGGTTTGACAAAGCTGGCTTGGCATTTTGATTTTACCTCCAAATGTCATTTTTTTTTTTCAGGATTGCCCTTGCCTGTGCAGACAGGAGGAACTATTATTTGTTGAAAATCTGCTGTATATTAGCTCTTTAATGTTTCCACTTATTCAGTATCCACAGCAATCCCCAGGGTAGAAACTACTTCTTTCCACTACACAGGTGAGAAGACTGAGGTTAAGGTTGTGAATAACTTGCTCAGAACCACACAGATTATAAGTAGGATTATTACAGCTAGGATTGGAATAAAGGTATAATTTTGTCCAAAACACACATCTATTCCAAAACCATTTCCAAGGGGCTTTATGGACTGAGCAGTAACACTATGGCCTTCTCCATTCAACTCTTACATCATTCCTAAACCTGCCAAGCTCTTATATATCAAATATGTTGAGGAGTTTTATTCTCCTAGCCTGTTACCCTCCTGAAAATATAGCCAGCCTCAAGTGTCCTTGATATCACAGTTCAGTGTTCAGTATCGAAGACCTGACTTGGAGTTGGCGTGTTGTGGTCTTTATAGCCCCCTGAAAGTCTTAGACCTTCACTGACTGTTAAGCCAACACACTTAGGGATTAGGACTAAATTATAATTTACTAGTATGTTTTGTAAATCAGACGTTCTAAATTCTAATGAAACACTGAGTATTTTTTTTTCTTTTAAGTTCCCTCCTTTGTGTATGTGTTCAATTTTAAAAGTCTTCCCTTAATCCAGGTTCGTAAGGACTTTCTCACAGGTTTCACTTGGAAATGATATAGTTTAATTTTTACACCTAGGTTTCTATTAACCACATTAGTAACTCGCTTTCATATAAGATACTAAATATGGGCTAATATTTATTCCATTCCCTTCATAAACAGTCTTGATTGTAAATTTGAAGATGGTCTTGACTGAATATGGACTGGAGACGAACACTAGTCTGAGCCTCCGTTCTCCACCCCCAGAATGCAAGGAATAAAGGCATGTTCCACCATGCCCAGTTCATACTGTAGCATCCTTCCTACTAGGGATGCCAGTTATAACCTGTGGTATGTTTCTCGGACCCTCAACATTAACTTCTTTAAAATTACAAACATCTATTTCCAATTTTTAGTGACTTTGAGGAGTAAAATCTAAAATGAACCTTCTTTTCATACTGTGAGTTACAATTATTTTGACCATAAATTTAAGTAAACACAGCATCATGCAACATTATCTGGTTTGTTTCCTATCTATAAGTACATGGATACATTGGTATCATATATTTTGGGCAGCCTTCATATTTCACCTTTTAGGAAACCAACTAACCCAAACAAACAGAGAATACAAAGCCAACTGTAACAAAAAAGTCTACAAACAAATTCCAGATACAGAATATTGTGAGGTGAGGGACCAGCCTCTCTAACTGGCAACTCTGAAGTTCCTAGTGCGAAGCTTTCAATGAAACTCTCTTAAATTTAAATGCATTCAGTAGAAATATGTGAAAAATTGCTTTCCCTAGTTCCCAGGACAAGCTGTTGGAATTTGTAAAACATGGTCAGATTGCTTTAATACACACTGTAAAAATAAACTATTTGATAAAAGACACTTTTAAAAATAGTTCCCATGTCTTTGGGGAAAACACATTTATTGTGTGTTAAGGACTCACTGAAAGACAGGAAGCAAAGTGTGAGACTGAAGGGGGAGAGCGTGGTGGTAGGTGACCTCTGAGGAAGGCTGCCTAGAAAGACTAGTAACATTTAAAAAAAAAATTGTCAAAGGAACAAATCTCCAACTGAACTTACTAACTGTGACGTTGAGGAAAAGCTGCGGGGTGCAGGAATAAATCAAAGGATGAGTTCTTGAGTATTCGAATGTCAAAATGTAAAAGATGAACTTTCTGGTGCACACAAGTAAGAAATGATTTCAGATTGCCCCTCACCCCCCACAGCACCAATGGCCTACTTCACAAAGAGCCCTGGAAACAAACCAGAAGACATCATCCTATGATTTTGTAAGAACTGGAGTCATCTCTAGTCTCCTGACCACCACTTCTTAAACAAGAAAGACCTGGAGGAGTCCTAGACAACAATAAGTACAATGATCAAGGGGTTTCTATATGAACATCGAGTAAAGGAATTGGATGCTTTAGGCTAAACACATAAAAGCTGAAAGGGACTATGATCAAAGTCTTATTGTCAAGTCTATTATGACATGGAATACAGACCTGTTCATAAAATCGTGTAAGGAGCATGGAGCTTATTGTATAGACAGGCAGGACATTTAGTGAATTTTCTTTAATGGGTTATTGAGGCTGAATGAATGGATATTCTCTGGGATTATTAAGATTGTGGATGGCCGGTAGAACTATAAAGGAAAGGTTTGAGTAGTACCTCTGAACATGAAAAAATAGGTGTACAGGTTGAGTGGACCTTATCCAAGTAGCCAGGGTGGAAAGTGATTTGGATGTTTTTCTATTTAGGGGGATGTATTTGGAATGGTACATATTTAGAATATTCATGTTGGGGATGTAGTTCAAGTTTAAATGTGACTTTCACTCATGTACAATTTATATCTTATATACAGATATGTATGATTTCGTTTATAAAGCAGTTACAAATGTGTTTTGGGGTATTTTAGTGTGCCTGTGCTTTGGATGAGATAGGTCATCTAGGTCAGACATAGACATTTTTTTACTTGTGATACCAGGTTAAGCAAATACTTTGCATCTCATATTTTCAAGTTACAGACACTCTGCTGCTTATATTATTTCTTGAAATTCTAAAATGAACATTGACCATAGAATGCTTTGATATAAATTTAAAAGGAATTTGTGTTTGGGGTTCTACAGTGCAGTTAGAGAAGGTACCATATAGAGGGGAAAGTTTCCATACTCTAATGGAAAGAGGTTACACTTCAGTTTTTGCAGGATTTTTTTATATGCTACATGGTTTTTGTATGTCTGTGTAGATTATAAATTTGTCTTCATTATTATAAAATTTTAGCATATTATTGTATTTATGGTGATTACATAAGCTCACCAGAAGCCACATGATCATTTCTCTGTTTCTGAATACTTGCTTTCAAACCAAGTCAAACTGTTCTGTGTGCTAATAAGGAAAACAGTGACATTTCTTTTTTTCTTTTTTTTTTAATTTTTATTGGATGTTTTATTTACATTTCCTATGTTGTCCCCTTACCCCATCCCCCACCCACCCAGGAACCCCCAATCCCCTCACCCCTCCTCCTTCTTCTCTGTGGATGTAACCTCTATCTACCCACCCCCCACTCCCACCTCCCCACCCTCAAAATTCCCACCCCCTGGGGCATCCAGCCTTCACGTGGTCAAGGTTCTCTTCTTCCACCTATGCCCAGCAGGGCCCTCCACTCTTACATATTCAACTGAAGCGCTGGATCCCTCCCTAAGTGCTCCCAGGCTGGTGGTTTAGACCCTGGGAGCTGTGGTTGGTTGGTATTGTTGCTCTCCTCATGGTGCTGCAAATCCTTTCAGCTCTCCTTCAGTCTTCACTCTAACTCCTCTATTGAGAACCCCATGATCAGTTCAATGGCTAGCTGTGAGCATCTGCCTCTTTGTATGTCAGACTCTTGAAGGCCTCTGAGGAGATATCCATATCAGGCTCTTATCAGCATGCACTTCCTGACTTCCACATCAGCATCTACCTTTGGTGATTGCACATGGGATAGATACTCAGGTGGAGTGGTCTTGAGACGGCCCCTCCTTCAGTTTCTGTCCCTCACTTTGACTCCATATTTGCTTGACATTTCTTAAAGAAAAGAACCTCATTTAAGGCAGCTCTAGTGAAAAAAAAAAGAGTATAAAATTTTGAGAAATGGGGTTCTTGTAAAGTGTCCTGTAATCTATACCTATCTCAGTAACTAACTATGAACAAAACACAGAAATGGCATAGGCCACAGAGAGTCATAAAGCAAGTTCTAATTTTAAGGCTAATGCTGTTGTCTGTGGTTAATGTAAATGTACTTAAAAGTGTCAGGCAATGCAGATAGTTTCTGTTAGGGATAGTGTCAAGAGTACAATCACCAGCATCAAAGGGGTTCATATTTTTAATTAAAAGGATATTTTCCTACTTAGATGAGAGATAGCTACTCTAGCTTCCTCTCCCAAGAGTGACTATCAGAGAAAACAATAGTTTGAGTAACAATTTCACTGAAAACTGTCAGTATGATTGCTTCAATATGAGCTGAGACAATTTATTTTCCCTCAAAAAGTACTTCATTTGAAGAAAATATAAGGGGAAATAAATCCACCAGTCTTTTTGTGTTGAGAAATCTAAGAGTATCTTTTCCTTGAGATAGTGATGATTTAATTAAAGAATTATTTGTACATATACAGAAAATTAATTATAGTTTATATACTAAGGATGACAGAAGTTAGTGAGGAGAGACCAAAGAACCTCACAGAGCAGGCAGGAATTAAGATGAAAATGAGCAGGAGAAAGAACGCAGTTTATGCAGGTAAACTGTAGAATTAGATATCTTCCATTGGATAAGTGTGGTACTCCCATGCCACAGCTGGGTATTAAGAGATAACCTTGCTAGAGTGAGGAAGTTCATTCTGGAGGAGAGTAGAAAATGAGATCGAAATAGAGATGGAAGACAGATGAAAGAGTTTAGACTTTATCCCCACGAATAATGGGGCCCTTTGAAGAGCTACTTAATAGGAAGGTGACATAATGAGAAGAGTATTCTTGGATGATTTGTTCTGGTATTGATGTGGCTGACGGGAAGGAGTGAGGGGAGACAGAGTAAAAATACCAGACACAGTAGACCAAGAAGGGGCCAAGTTATTGTCATTGGAGGTGGATGAGACATTTCAATTTGCGTCTCCCAAAAAGATGAGCAGAGCCTGTAACTATTCCATTATGGATATGGGTAGCTTCACCTCTCATCTCAGAGCAGCAAGAAAGATGCTGAGTTTTCTACCAACTTCCATAGTTAAAACTTACATGATACTCACTTTTTCCCTGTGTGAGAATCAAGCAGAACTTAGTCTATGTCGAAAGAATTATGATCAAAGAGAAGGATTCAACAAGAATGTAGAGAGTTGAAGGTGTGCTCTATTGGGAGACACCTTGAGGACTTTGAGGACTTTGACCCAATCTTTGAGGACTGGCTTCCTTGGTCTGCTGCCTGGCTCCAAATGCACCACGTGTTTAAATATACACCTTATCACTCCTCTCACACGAGTGAATCCTGACTCACTGATGTGAGTATGTCTAGGTTTAAGGTCCTGGCTTTCGTTATCTCATCAAATTCAGCTGTGTACAAGGCTCCTCACATATGCTTTAAGAACACTTCTTATGGCTGAGGGTGTTTTGAGCTCTATAGAGGCAATTTTCTATTTCCATATACACATGGTAAAACAGCCATATAATAATAATACTTGTCCCAAGGGGGGAAACAAAAGGCTTACAGTAGTCACTGCTCAATGCTTTGTCTCGAACTCAGCCAGCATCCTGTCGCCAGCCCTGTGAGTAGGATCTAGTCCTACACTTCCATTGCAATTCAGTGTCAGTCATGACACGTTTGGGAGGGGAGCCACTGCATGTGATACAGAGGAGAGATTTGTAAGGAGCAGAGAGTGTGCACTTGGGGCAGCTGATGCTGAAGCCCGTTCTGTGAGCTTGCTGCTGGTCTGGCTGCTGGTGGTTTAAAGTTGTCATAAGCCAGCTGTCACAAAGAAAAGCTGCAACTGGAAAGAAGAATGAAAACAAGTCAGAAGACTCTGTGACAGAGTGGCATCAGGAAGATAAAGTGGCCTCATTCCTTCAGTCTTTATTCTTAATTCTTTCAGAATTTTATAAAATGTATTGTGAACATATTTACCCTCTTCATCAACTCCTCCCAGATCCACACCCTTCCTCGCTGACTGTTATGTCTTCAGTCCTTCTATTCTAAATTCATTCAGTCAAATTTATGCTGCCCACATACTGTTGAATGCTTGGCTATTTATTGCAGCATGATCAATCTATCATAATTTATACCCTCACTGAAAACTGGCCATCAATTACCTGAGGTGGAACTTGGTGGTCACTTCTTACCTTAATGCTGGGATTTTGTGTGGCTTGTGTAGGTGCTTTATAAAGCATGCCAGTACCCTTCTCTGTGGGTTGGAGCCCCTTGTTTCATGACTGAGAGAAGCAGGAGAACCAATGGCCTGGAAAAGCACAGAACCACTGCTATCCACATCCCAGCAAATACACAGAAAATTGGTGTCTTAGTTATGGTTTCTATTGCTATGAAGAGACCACCACAATTCTTATAATGAAACATTTAATTGGGGGATGGCTTATACTTCAGAGGTGTAGTCCATTATCATCATGGCAAGAAGCATGGTGACATACAGGTAGACGTGGTTCTGGAGAGATGGCTTAGACTTCTACCTCTGGATCAGCAGGTAGCAGGAAGAGTGACACAGGTCCTGACCTGAGCATTTGAAACTCCAAATCCCACCCCCAGTAACATTCTTCCTCCAACAAGGCCACAACTATTCCAAAAAGGCCACACCTCCTAACAGTATCCCTCTGTCTGGCCTATGGGAACCATTTTCATTTAAACTATCACAGTTGGCAATGATGCTCACCAGCTGCAGAAATGCCTTGTGGCCCTTGTCGACTTCAGAGCTCCACATTCTAGCCATGCATGACTTCCAGGAAGAGGGTCATCAACCCACCCACAAAACCTTCAAGCCACACTTTGTCTTGCCTTCAAGATGCACAGAGATAAAGATGAAGCAGAGACTGAGGGAACAGCCGACTAATGATAGTCCTAACTTAAGACCCATCCTACGTGAAAGAGCTAACCCCTGACACTCTTAATGATACTTTGCTATGCTTGCAAACAAGAGCCTAGCATAATTGTCTCCTGAGAGCTTCATCCAGCAGCTGATGGAGGCAGATTCAGAGACCCACAGGCAAACATCAGGCAGAGCTTCTGCAGTCTTGTGGAAGGGCCAGGGATAGAAGAGATCTAGCAGAGTGGGAGAGAAATCAAGGACGCCATAGAAAGACCTACAGAGTCAACTAACCTGGGCCCTGGGGCTCCCTGAGAATGAATGATCAAAGAGCTTGCAGGGACTAGACCTGGGACCCAGCACAACTGTAGCAATTTCCTTTCTCTTTGAGTGTTATTGGCCACAATACCCAAGTGGGATATCTACCTACATCAGAGCCTCATCCTCATCTTCCAGTATTGAAGTCATGGTTCAAGTGAATGGTTGGTCTGGAGCATCTGCTGTGACAGGTTACAGAAATGGAAAATGAGATGCAAAGACAGTTGCCACCATTTCTTACTTTGTCCATAGTGTCTACTCCATCTTGTTTTTAATATGTATTACATCTTCTTCTCTGCCCTTGTATGTGTGTGTGAGGACTCCAATGTGCTTTTGCCAGAGTCCTTTTCTTCTAAATGCTTTTCCTCTAAACGCTTCAAAGGAATTTAGAAAAAGCCTGAACTGAGAGGCAATATAGACAAATTTTTATATTTCTTTGCTTTCCTTTCTTTTTTGCTGTCTTTAATAAAAACAGTTTTTTTCATACAATATACTCTTATTGTGATCACAGTTTCTCCTCCCTCATCTCTCCTGTCAGATCCTCTTGACCTCTCCACGCATTTAACCCCTCACCTTCTTTCTATTTTTTCTTTAGAAAACAAAACAAAATACCAAACAAACAAAACACAGGCAATTAAAACCAAGCAAACCAGATTTTTTAAAAAAAGAAACACACACACACACACACACACACACACACACAAACTCATTGTAGGTATATATTTTTAACAACCTAGTTTAATAAGGGTTAAATGCCATTAAGTCCACTTTGTGCTGGCCATCAACTGCTTGGCATGGGCCCTACAATGATATTCAGTGGTTTAGATATCCAGTGAAATTCCATTGGACAAAACCAGCTTTACTTTTTCAACGGGTTGTCAATTGGAAACAGCATCTTTGTTAGGGATGGGAGTTTATGTCCATTTCTTCTTAGTGTTGGGATTCTGTCTAGCTTGGACCCATGTAGGCTTCATGTATACTGCCATAGTCTTCATGAATTCATATATGCACCAGTCCTGTTGTGTTTGGAAGACACTGTTTATTTCATATATATTCTCTCTGGCTCTTACAATCTTTCTGCCACTCAATCTACAATATTCCTTGAGCCCCGAGGGGAAGAGTTTGATGGAGACATCCATTTAAGATTGAGTGTTTCAAGGTTTCTTGCCCTCTGCACATTGTCCAGTTGTAGACCTCTGTATTAGTTTCTATCTTTGTAGGAGAAAGTTTTGTGATGATGGCTGAGTGAGATGTTGACCTATGGGTATAGCACCATGTTGTCAGGAGTCATTTTATTACTGTGTTCCTTTAGAGGCACAAAGGAGCCACATGGAAATTCCCAAACAACACAAGCTATTGCTGTCTACAGAGGATGACAAGAGACTATTGCTGAAGAAAACACATACCTTATTTAACACAAAGAAGTCAAGCTGTTGGCTAATTAGAGCCTTAACTCCTTTTGACTAGTGTTCAAGGTACTCTGTTCACTACCAGAGGAGAAAGACAACCACCAACCCAACTACAAGCCCTGCGATCTAGAATGGTGATCAGCCTGCATGATACACAGGGACAAGAGTAATGCAACCTTTGCAGGAGTAACCAACCACTCTCTGATTGGCTATAAGTCTGAGATGAAATGAAACCCATGCCTCACACTGCTGAGGTGGCCAAGAACCTGAGACTAGATTGGCTATCCGCTAAGGAAATACCAAATTTGATATTTTAGAAATTAAAAAAATAATATATCATTCTGTATTTTAGCTGTTTCTATACAAAAAATGTTCTGGATATGAATGTTGGGCAAATGCAAGATTTTCTTTTTTAAAACTGTGTTTCCACTGTCAGAGTTTCCTTGAAGAAAGTATCTTAATGTGAACATGCATATAATGTGTCTAAATGAAATTTGTCCCTATTCGTTCCCTCCATTCCCACTGCGACTATTTCTTCCCAACATCAGGAACACTTCCTTCCTCACCCACTGAGTCATTTAGTGCTGTTGGTATACTCACAAGTAACATGGGTAGAACCCCAGAAGAAACCAGCTCTTCCTTTCCAGGAGCCATCAGTTTCTCATAGATCCACAGATAGGGATGGGATGCACAATACTTTCCTCCACACATGCTGTGATTTTGGATGGCTTGATCTTGTGAAAGATGTATACGCAGTCCTCATTGCTGGGTATTTACCTATGTATGTAGCTGTGTTGTCTGGTTCAGAAAGCACTGTTTTATTACAGGTACCTGCTTCCTCTGCTCTTACAATCCTTCCACCACTCTTCCATCATGATCCCCACACCTCTGAGGGAGGATACAGATGTCCTGTTTAGAGGTGAGCACCCCACAGGCTCTCATTCTCTACACGTTGGCCAATTGTAGGTCTTTGTGTTAATAGTTATTGACAGCCAAAAAAAGCTTCTCTGATGAGAGCTGAGGGATGCGCTAACCTATGGGTGCAAAGATAAGAATGTAGGGACAGTTTATTACTCACTATGTCCATTTATCAGAATAATGATAGTAGATCTGCCTTAGGGCTGGTGACCTATCTAGCCACAAGTTTTCAGTCTAGTTATTGAGACCAAGCATGAGTTACATATTGTGGATTGGGCTGTAAATCCTACAAAAAAAAGTGGTTGGTAACTCCTATAATATTTGTTCCCTTACTGTACCCACAACTGGGCATATCCAGTGGTTATTGTAGCTCACAAGGTTCATAACCATGTAAAACTGTTGATGATTTTTCTCTCCCTACAGCATGCACTGACTCCTCCAGCATTATGAAAGCTAGATGATAGGGATGAAGCTTCTAGGTCATACTGCTTACTTTCTCCATATCCTATAGCTTAAGTATGTATCTTGTTTGGAGGATAATCCAAGAGCAATGGCAAGAGCCTATAGTATTTATGGAAGCTATAGGATCCCACTGACAAATATTTCAAAAGGGGATAATCTATACCTCTCATTAGACTTTTTATTTGATGCATTTTGTGTGAGTATTGTCTCCTGTTACATAGTAATTTCATTTAAAATCCATCAATAGATATATATTTCCAGAAGATTCCACTGTAGTAGGTTACCTACCATATGGCACTTTTATTTACCTTTATTTTTTTATTAAATTTATTAAAATATTTAAAAATAAAATATCAAATGCAAATGGTTCGACTGTTGGTTTTGCTTCTCCATGCTTCCTTCTCTATTCGGCCCTCCCCTCTTCTGGCCCATGTAACACTTCTTGTTCCATTGTTCCTCTCTCTCCCTTCCTACCACCTGTGTTCTATTCCTCTTTCTTTGAAATCCCCTACACCACCCCTAACTAGTTTGCTGATTTCTATGTGTGCTCCAATTTAAACATTCGTATCTGAAGACTGAAAACCAGCATTTACTCGAGAAAGAACAGGTGACGTTTGTCTTTCTGGATCTGGGTTGCCTCATTCAGAATAATTATTTCCAGCTCGATCCATATACTAGAGAATTTCATTTTTCTTAGTAACTAAGTAATATTCCATTCTGTAAATGTACCAGTTTCATAATGCATCCATCTTTGGATGGATATCTAGTTTTTTTTTCCCTATTTCTTGGCTATTCTGAGTAGAGCAGCAATGAACTTGAATGAACAAGTCTCTCTTTAGTAAGACAAGAGAGTCCTTTGGGACTAGGTCCATGTCAGAATTTCTTCACTGAGGTGAAACACAATGAAATGAGAAACTATGATATAATAGAAGCATAGGAAATCTGAGTCGTGAATCTTCCAACAGCTGGATTTATAATGGTTCGGGAGCTTAGTTTCCAGGAGTGTCATTCTTGAGGACATAGGTTAAGATAATTAGATACAGGTTTTTCACATTTCACTTTCTCCTGCCTCCCTTCCTGCCTCCCTCCCCCCTCCGTCCTTTCTTCCATTCACTTTTCCATTCTCCCTTGTATGTCTGTATACCTGCACGTGTGCCACAGTGCACGTGTGCAAATGAGAGGGTAGTTTTGAGGCAGGGTCTTCCTGTTTCTATCACTCTGCTTAAACTCCAAGATGTAAGCTACAGGTGGACTCCACTGTCTGACCTCCTAGCTTGCTGCCACCGGAGGGCTGCAGTTACAAATGAGCAGCACCAAATCTAGCGTTCACATGTGTTCTCTGGGCTACACTTGGGTTATCAGGCTTGTATCACAAGTGCGCTTACCAGCTGAGCCTCCTTCCTCACTCCACTGTCTATATCTTTGCTTCTCTTCTAGGTTTTTTGTGTCCAGGTGTGTGCTGGTTGAGTTTCTGCACATTGTGAGCTTTGTTCTGTTCTTCAACACCCCACATCTTCCCCCAGTTGTTTTACTTTCAGGCCTAATATTATCAGTAGAATCAGAACTCCAAATCCATATGCATCTGATTCTGTATCTAAAGAAGAAAAATGAATGGTAAAAAATAAGTTTTTAAATCATTCAGAGAATTGCAATAATACTAACATTCTAATATTTAAGGAAGGATTGTATACTATTTTAATATTCGCCCTTCAAACATTATTTTCAAACTTGTTTTCAATGCATAAAACAATCAGAGGATGTTTTGCAAATGATCATGCAAACAGATTAGAAAGATAGTCTTAAGTAAAAGTCTTTTGTCAATGTAATTCTGCCCACCTTCCCTTGGCTGACTTCAGGACTTAGACTTTTGTTTTTCTGTGGGGTTGCTCAAGAGATTAACACTTAGGAGGGTTATTTTAGTCAGCAAGTAGACCACTGTTGGTATGTTTCAAGGAGTGTTTTGAACTTGTGAAATGGCTCAGTTAGTTAAGGTACTTGTGACTGATGGCCTGAATTACATCCATGAAACCTCTATGATGGAAGGAGAGAAGTTTCGTAGTTCTGTAAGAGAAGCCTCTGCCTTCCACATACATGTTATTTCAAGTGTGTGTGTGTGTGTGTGTGTGTGTGTGTGTGTGTACGTGCACACTCGTGCAAGTTCTCTTGGTGTTGTGATCTGATGTACTGATTTGGGGATAGTTGTTTAGAAAATGGCAAGTAATTTCTGGCTCTTTCAGTAGACTCCTCCATAACCCCAACACATATTTCATATTTACTGACACAGTCTTAATTAAGCAGAGAAAATTCAGCCTGCTTCAAAACAAAATGGACAGTTCTGGAGGATGGCTATGTTTGCTTCTATTTAGTAGACTTTTAAAACTTCAACCTCTCCGTCTCCCTCCTGTTCTCCCAGTCACATTCGAGACTCGGTATCTCACCAGCCTGGGATCTAAAAACAGGTCATCCCTCCCTCTTCCGGGTCCCAACAGTGGGCTTCCTGATGCTTAGATCCCTGCTTCCCACTTCCTGCACCTGCTACCCCCTCAGGTGGAGTGTCCTGCCTACAGGTGGAAGGAGGAGCTGGGCTGTGTGGGGGAAGCATGTCCCACAGAGAGATTGTTAGAACATGTGTAGCCTGGTGCAGCCCACACTGACACAGGCCATCCCTGAAAACCACTTTATTCACTTGCCTTAGCATCTTCACATCCACACTCCCACCCAGTGACAAATGCAGTGGTGGCAGAGGGCCAATTATGTGTGCCTTTGGAACCATACTCTCTATTTAGCCTGAAGCCTTGTTGGAGCTCCTCAGGCTGATGACTGCCTTCTCCGTTGGGTCAGAGTTGTTGCTTCTCTGAGTTGGTGAACGTGATTCTTCATTATATGCTCAAAAAGTCAGACAATAATTTTGAGAATAAAGTTTGTTTCGGCAATGAGCTCAAACGATGAGATGTGAATACTTTTGCCCCTTTCAGCTCAGTTTAACTTTTAGATGAAGACCCAGGCCTAAGAATCACATAGAAGAACAAAACCTATAATGTGAGAATTTACAATTTTTCATCTGCTAAGCTAATGTAATTTTAAGAACTATCTCAAAATGTAATTACAGTCCTGCAAAATTCAGGGGAAAAAAGTTTTTTCTCTTTTTCACAAAGATGGTTGTGACTCCTAAACAGCCTGAGGAAATGGTTATGAAACTTGTTAAAGATTTAGAGATACAATATTAAAAAAAATTATGTATTAATCAGGGGAGGAAATCACTTGTAAAAGTGAGCCCATAAGCAAACAAATTATAGCACTAATCAGTAGGAGATTCATTTATGTTACTATGTTAGTCTATGTTCTATTGCTTTGCAGAAACAAGACCAGGCCAACGTTTATAATTGGGGGGATCACTTACTATTTCAGAGATTTAGTCTATTACCAGCATGGGGATCATATGGAGGCACACAGGAAGACATGGTAGCTAAGAGTTCTATATCAGGATCTTCAGACAGCAGAAGAGAGAGCCACTGGGCCCGGCTTGAGCATTTGAAACCCCAAAGCTGACTTCAAGAAGCACATTTTCTTCAACATGGCTACACCCACTTCAGTGAGGACATACTTCGTAATCCCCCTCAAACAGTGCCACTCCCTAATGACCATGCATTTAAATACAGGAGTCTATGGAGGCCTTCCTAGTCAAACCACCACAGTGACCCTAGATACGTTTCACCCAGAAAGATGTCACACTAAGAAGTACTTACTCTGGAAGGAAGCCATTAATTGTTCTGTCAGGGACAATTCCCTGACATTCCCAGTGAACGGTTTCCCTTTCTCTGTTCCCTTACTTTTTGATGGAATTTTCCACACCTGGGTCTTGTATATTAAAGCGCAGAGAGCTGATCAATGTGAACCATGACAAAATATTTTATGACTTCATTTGGTCTGATTTTGATTGATGACTCATTGTCTAATAGCAGGATTCTTTTAAATGTTAACGTATTCCAGGTTCCCTGTTTCTTTTAACACTGTGTTGCATGTCATAATACCTTAAGTGGTCCACTTGTTTTAATTTGGACTTAATATGCTCTTAAAGATCATGTTCTTACCTTAACAAGAGGTATAGATTTTAAGTGCATTGTGTGTTAGTTGCCTCAAGACTTGAGCATACCTTTACAGTTTAATCTCTTTCTTCTAGGAATTTTAGTTTGTTTGTCTGAAAATGTCATTATATGATGTATACAGATCTCAGTAGAGTTTTCAGTTTTCCACAAAGTTATGTTAAATTACGTTGAAAATACAGGAATATTTGTCTACGTTCAGTAGTGAGACAGTTAAAATGTTTTGTTCCTTCTTCAACTCAACAAATTGACAGCAATGGTTGTTATGTTTAGCTATGTGTCAAAGAGTGTTTACATATCTTATCCCATAAGTTTCCTAAGGCAAGAGTCAGTGCTCAAATAGGGACTTCATAAAAAATCCTCTCAAAGATGTTGACAGCCTCTATGCTGGGAAAATCATATGCTTCCAAATTCTGGGTGATACTGGTAGATAGTAAAGTAAATAAGTCAATAATGCACCCCTATTATTAAGGTCTCTGCTTACTCTTCCATTCTGGAACAGAATATATATATATATATATATATATATATATATATATATATATATATATCTCAAACATACATATTTCACAATATGTATGTATTTCACATATTTCATATATCTTGGCAGGCAATATAGCTTAGTCTAGTGTGGTGATTCCTTGTTGGTGATTCTTTTGACTAGTAAAAGGTAAGATTTGGTGATAAATTAGGGTTTAAAAGAATTACTTCCTATAGAAATTGTTAAATGTCCATACATCTTTCTTTATGTTTTGAATGTACATGCTATTGACCACTAACATTCAAATCCATGAGACTAAAGAGAAAAAAATCATTCACATATTTTTGCTTGCTATGTCTTCAATATTTCTGGGTATATTTTTCCTTCCTTTTGTAGGACAAGACAATTCGTATATAGAAAAATGGATAAGTCCCAATCTTAGTCATAATTTTCCCTATTTATAGTTTATCTATTGTATAGTAAACTGTGTTGTTTATTTTAAATATCTGATATCAAAAGAGGCCCCTCTCTCCCTGATATAATTTCTTCTAATGTAAATAGTCTTTGTATCCATGATATGAGTGTTGGCCATGTGGCAGAAAGTTTCGGAGTGGTTCTGAAATTGTTCTTTTAGAGAAGAATGTTTTCCAAACAAAGTTATCTTTTCTGCCTGGAGATAGTAATATAGAAAAAGCATGGGGCAGGGATACAGACACTAACTGTCAACATATCAAGACATAACTTTATGTTACACAAGTCACTGAAGCTTGCAGTTCCCATGTCACACCACAGTACAGCACATGTTGGCTAATGACACAATCAATGCCAATCATGTCAATGGAGACATTCAGACATACAGTTTCTGCGTTAGAGTTTCCATTTCTAAGCCAAATGGAAAGATTCATTTCAGCTCATGATTTCAGTCCCTAGGTGGTGGGTTCTATTGTGGCCTGGAAGTGAGGTTGGACGTGAGGTTAGACATTGTCACAATGGAAAGAGTGTGTGGTCATGGTCAAGCAGAGCTTACTGTATCCTGCGAGACAGGACACAGAGTGGGAGACAGGAAAGAGCTGGATACAGTTGTTTATCCCAGGGCCACCTCATATCAAAATCATCTTCATTTCCTAGAGGTGAACTTAACATGCATACTTCTAAATTAGGAATTTGTTAGAGAAGCTATTGTGCCAATAACTGGCATCGTTCTTTCATTTTGTGAATTCACTGATCTTCAAAAGACCACAGACTTCTACTGTAATAAATACTCCATGGTTGGATTCCCATGCTTCTTACACACTATCTCATTTTGTATATACAGAAGTTCTGTGTGGGAAAAGATGTCATGTCTCTTCCACAGTGAGAGATCGCTGCAATTTTTCTGTTTCCCCAAACTCTGCTTTAGTGAGCATGAGAAAGGGCCAGAATAAATTTTCAGCCCCCCAGTCTTTCTCTCTGCTGCACTCCAGTTCTCAGTAGTCATCCTCTTGATGGATGTTTGTGCATTGCTAGTTCTGTCTTCAATATTTTTATAATGACTGAAGTTTACAGATGGAACTTGCAAACACAGCAATTATTAACACTTTCTAGTGATACAGATGAGAACTCTCTGTGGTTCAACGCATTTTCCTGTGTAATGAGAAGCTTTTGAATAGGGCCACGGAAATTGAGAAGGAGAGTAATGGAGGGAGATACACTCCTGAGGAGCGGTGTAGATGTAATCAGCTTTCAGTGGACTAAGTGTGAGGACCCCAGTGGAGGAGTTAGGGGAAGGACTGAAGGAGCTGAAGGAGTTTGCAACCCCTTAGAGAGAACAACAATATCAACCAACTAGACCCCCCCCAGAGCTTCCAGGGAATAAACCACCAACCAAAGAGTATGGGAGGGACCCATGGCTCCCGCCGCATATGTAGCAGAGGATGGCCTTATCTGGCATCAATGGAAGGAGAGGCCCTTGGTTCTGTGAAGGCTTGATGCCCCAATGTAGGGGAATGCCAGAGAGGTGAGGTGGGAGTGGGTGGAGGAGCACCTTCATAGAAGCAGGGGGAAGGAGATGGGATAGAAGGTTTATAAAGGGTAAACCAGGAAAGGGAATAACATTTAAAATGTAAATAAACAAAATATCCAATGACAAACAAACAAAAAAATTCTTAGTGCTTTTTTCCCTCTGTTCCTAATCACTTCACACATCTCTTTTGGTGACCAGATTCTCAGAATGGAAATGAGACACACTGAAACATGCATGTGCCCAAATCACTAGAGATGGTGTGCACTGCTGCATCAAGAAGGGAAGATGTGATGTCACATGATGGGTCACATATTTCTTTAAGAGAGATCCTTCTGCATCAGAGGGAGTGTCCTCCTCTCAGTGTCTATAGTCATGCATTTTATGGTTGTGGATGGAAGATTCAAGAAGCAATTCCATTGTTTCTTCCTGCTTTACTCTGCCCTTTCTTTTGCTTTCTTTGTACCTGTGTGTGATTGATTGCTCACGGGAGAGGAGTGGAGGACAACTCTTGTGGAAGTGTTGGGAACAAACTCTTGGGAAAAAGTCGTGTGGCCTACAATTTGACATGTGTAAAAGAATGCATAGACTTTTAGTAGCATGTGTCTTTCTTCCCATTACATGAAGATCTGCCTGTGTGTTTTATGATTTTAATACTGGCCCTGTGTTGCCCTAAGTTTATCTTGATCTCATTGTTGTGCAAATTTTCTATATTCACAGAGCTATGTACTTATAACTTCATAAGTTTTATAGGTGTCTAAGTCAGAGTGATCTCAAATAAATGGTACAATAGTACCAAAAACCTATTTTGTGACTTAATTTCATTAATAAATGAAGTTAACGTCAAAAGAATCTAGTTTCTTATTATCATAGAAGCTCCTCAGATGCGATATTTATGATAGAGTGGTAAGATCATGCTGTCAAAATGAGATAGGTATAACTGACATCTTTTCTTTGTTAAGCCACCTAATTCAAACCTTTGATCATATGTTGTGCAGTGAGTTCAACAGACAAAAATGAGGCTGCAAGCAATTAACATTTATTATTTTGCTGTATACAAACATCCTGTTATTAAGAATGTCTTTAGAATGTATTATTAGCTTAGGAATCACAGTGGCATTACCTACTTATAAGGGAAGGCAGAAGTTAAACGTTTTGCCATGTTGTTCCACATAAGGGAACAATCACATGCATAGGTAAGCTATTGACATTTCGTATTTGTGTTTTACTGTGTTCATAAAACTAATCAGATAGGAGGCTTCTCAAGTTCTGTCTCTCCTGCAAATAAATAGCATGAGAAGACTGTAGCCTTAGGGTTCAGAACTGTTCGTCTTTGTTCAAGGAACACGCCTCATCTACCAGGAAGTGCTTTGATCTCCAAGCAAAGGCATACCTCATGTGAACGGCAATGGCACAACTCTGAGGGGGGAAAGAGCTGCACAGTTCACAGGTGTGTGAGAGTCACATTGCACACAGTGACAGTGACCTGTGAAACCCAAGGTCATCATACCTGTTTCTTGGCTGCATTTTGAGGGTCCTAACACCAAATAAGTCTATTCATATTAAACATTTGTTTCAACTACAAACTATGTACATTTCTTTCAATTTTAAGTCACTTTTTTTTAGTTTCTTGTTTAATTCACTTTAGAAATCCAACTCAAAATTCAGAGTGTTTTGAGACTCACATTAAGGCCCTGTGATCATTTATTGTATTAATACATCAATATCCTTAGACTAGCAGGGCTCTGACCCCTTTGGGGGTCAAATAACCCTTTCATGGGGGTTGCCTAAGACCATCAGAAAATGGAGATATTTCCATTATGATGCATAACAGTAGGAAAATTACAGTAATGAAGCAGCAACAGAAATAATTTTGTCGGGGTCGCCATAACATTAGGAACTGTAGTAACTGGTCAGAACATTAGGAGGGTTGAGAACCACTGTTCCAGACAATGTATAAAATGTATCTGTTTGCTATGCTGCAGGCCACACAGTGAGACAAATAAGCTTTGATCTAGCATTAGAAACAGTAACAAGAGAAGGATGGAAGAGAGAACTCATGAAAAGCTACGGGCCTATCATAGTCCTGTTCTCTGAAGTGTCATTGTCTACATGCTGATTTAGCAAGGGCAGGTGGCATCACAGCCAACTTGATCTCTCCGGATTTCAGGAATACAAACCCCAGTTAACTGAGAGAAACCTGTGAACAGGGATGCTTTTTATATTATGTAACACTACTGTGATTCAGACAGCCAAGAAAGACATAATTTATGAGAGACATTTGTTATATTCCTGTATCTTCTTTTTCTTTCCCCACCCAAAAATTTTCAAAAAGTCTCCCAATCTTTTATACTTTATACTTTACTTAAATACACAATTAACTTAGGTAAGTGTAATCACCATAGGTAAAATATATTTTTAAATTATGACTTAATTCAGTAAGGTTGTTAGTTTATTTTTAAAAACAGTTTAAGATTTCTATCCAGGGATATTGATGCATGTCTATAATCACAATACTCAGGAAAACTGAAATATGGAGATTGTGGGTTTCATTATATTACAGGCTAGATGACGAAGCTGTCTAGAGTAATATGTGAACAAACCAGTACCAACCACAAAACAATATTTACAGAGCCACTGAGAAAATTTAATATAGAGTTCTTATACATTCTCTCAATTGTTTCCTCAATTTAAATCTTTATCTTTACAGTGCATTTGTTACTATTAATGAGCCAAGACTGATGCATTTTAATGAGCAGAAGTGTATAGTATATTCACATTTTCTCGGTTACATCTTTTACTGCCGAGGGTCTCGTCTAGGATCCACACCAAATATATTATAGAATCCCTGATGAGTATCTTCCCTATAAAGGGGTGAATCTCTTTAATCACTGTGTTGGATCCCCTTTGTCTCTTCTACTCTTCCTTTCGGTGAAGTTTAGTTTATCAGACACACAGCCATCCTGGCTCACTCTCTTTTTAATGGTGTTATCATGGTATAATTTTATTTATTTTCACTCCCCACTTTTCTCCATTCCTCCTCTCCTTCCTCCCTCTTTCCTTTCCTCCTTCCTTCTCTTTCTCCTTTACTCTCTTCTCTCTCTCTCTCTCTCTCTTTCTCTCTCTCTTTCTTTTCTTTTTCAAAAAGAAAAACTGTTCCAAAGAC
Source organism: Grammomys surdaster (assembly GCF_004785775.1). NCBI lineage: Eukaryota > Metazoa > Chordata > Mammalia > Rodentia > Muridae > Grammomys > Grammomys surdaster. The sequence goes on along the minus strand of NW_021621323.1, from coordinate 9,903,922 downwards.
CTAAATAAAAGACTGAATCACAATCCCAAGCCTACACCTTTGTTTTTTTCTACTCTACCTATGTTTTGACATTTAAAGGGTTGGGCAGCAACATGCAATGGTGCTTTCTCCTTTTATATCCATGTTTAGTTCCTCTTACCTGTGCTTTTAAAACATTTACATTTAATTTTAATGGTGTATCTATAGAGGTTTTCTATGTGTTTCACTTCTTTTCTTTAGCCTTCTTTTGTTTTAATTATGGATTATATATGATTTCATTGTTTTAACATGATTATTTTAATGGCTGCTCTTGTGTTTGTAGCGTAAACTTTTCACAAGTGCGTGACTTGATTTTCAGTACTGTATTTCTTCATGAGTGCTGTTTGAGTGACTGTGATTCATTTGTATGCTTTAATCATGTAATTGTGATTTTTTGTTATTTTAACACTTATATAGTAGAGTAAGAGTAAGGAAGTAAAATATTTTATTTGACAAACACATTTTTTCTCTGCCCCTCTTCTCCAAAGATCTGAGTCTATGATTTCTCCCATCTTCTGATATTACTTGTAGGGTAGGTCTACTGGCAATATATACCTCTATTTTTATGTTTACATTTCAACTTTACTTTTGTGCAATGTTTCTAGATATGAAATTATAAATGGGTTTTCATTTAAGTTTTTTTAACCCTTCAAATATTTTACCGTATTATCTCATTTCTTGAAAAATATTTGTTTTTCAATTTTAAATGAGAAATCACCATTACTCTTTTCTTTTCCCCCGAATGTGTGAGATGCATTTTTCTCTATGTTTGAAGATTTTTAATTGGTCTCCTATTTTCTAAGCTTTAATATAAAAGAGCTTGGTATTACTATGCCTACAAAGATTTTGGCTTCCTCCAGGGCCCTTGCTTCATGTGTTCTGCGTCTGGTTTCGCAGGACAGTCAACCCTAGATATGAGAATTTCTGGTTGATCAGTTTTTCTCACTCTGTCAAAGGTAGAAGAATGATTTTCCCCATCACAGGAACATGGTGAGCTTCCTGGAAGCCCAACCTGAGCAAAAGCCCAGCATCCCAGACTGCAGCCCTGAGAAGTTTCTATTCTCCATGCGGCCTTCTCTTTCAAGCAGTAATGACTATGTTGGTTTTCTCACCAGTTTTCAGAACCCAAATTTCTGGTCCAGCCAAGCTGATTTCAGCTGAGTGTCTGTATCAGTTTGTCTCTCCTGGCTTAGCGTGCTGGGTTGCCTCGGCCCCTCTGTTCTCGGAAGAACCACCAATTTCATTCTGTGTAGATCTTTTCTTCCTGCAAGATTGTGGATAACTGGCTCCGGGTGGCAGTCCCATTAAAGACAGCCAGAAGTTAATATGTTGGTAAAAATCTTGTTTTATTTCTTTAGGAATCTATGTTTTCCTATGAAAAGTAATTCTCTCTGATTTGAGCTAAAACAATATACAACTCAGGAAATGATACATTACTATATAGTCATAAAAGTGAATAGAAAATGTAAGTATTTGCAAGAAGTCCTTGCAAAAATTCTTAGGTTGTCTATCCAGTGCATTCTTTAATCGTTTGTGAACAGTAAATAGTAATATATAATAATATTAATACTATTATTGTGTGTTTGTGATATGAGTAGGGGTCCACATGAGCCAAGCCACATGTATATGAAGGCTGGAGGAAAATTCTCATGACTTGGTAAGTCTTGCCAATTTGTGGGGTCAGGGCCAAATTCACATCGTCAGGCAGTGTGTCTGAAGCTGAGCTATCTGCCCAACAATAAATGTCAGTTACTTTAAGAACATTATCCATATTTGGGCTGGAGAGATGGCTCAGCTGTTAACGACATTTTCTTTTCTGGAGGATCTGGGTTCGATTCTAAGCATCCCATTTTGAGTAAGATCTAGATCTAAGGCAGTATTTCTCAATCTGTGAGTTGTGGCCACTTTGGGGGAGCAAATGATTATTTCACAGGGTTCTCATATCAGATATTTTATATATCACACGTTGATATTATGATTCATAAGAGTAGCAAAATAACAGCTGTGCAGTAACAACAAAAATAATTTAATGTTTGGGGGTCATTACAACCTGAGGAACTGTATTAAAGGGTCAAAACCCTAAGAAGGTTGAGAATCACTGATCAAAGGAAATCTGATGCCAAACTCATGGCTTCTGTTGGCAACTGCACACCCAGTGCCCAAACATACATGCAGGAAAAACAACTGTACACATAAACTAGAAATAAATAAATAAATAAATAAATATTAAAAATTATTAATCAGGAACTACAACTTACTATATTTAAGGCTAAGGAAAAAATTAAGAGAGCACTGAAAACATAATTATTAAACATGTGTTAGAAGTAAGTATTAGAAAAACAAAATGTCTTGATGTCAATAAAAATAGTATAAAGATCTTGTAGAAAGTATTGATGATATTAATAAAGAAAGGACTTGAGTAAGGACTCCAGCTATGGGATTATAAAATGTTTATTTAAAACACCCCTTCAGTTCTAATTTAAGAGGTTTTTTTGGGAGGTGTGTGTACAGTTACACCAAAAAAAGTCAGTCTTTAAACATTCCATGAAAACATTAAGAAAACCATCAAATAACCAAAATATATGACAATTGATAATTAAATTGCCACCAATGTCCCTATTGCAAAGAGCACAGCACAGTGAGAGGCAAATCAGTGTGATGATCCGAAGTTATACATTTCAAGATCCAGTCATTTTTTGAATCGATTAAGCACAACATATGCTTTTAAGCATGGTCTCTGGTCAGAACGGGCACCACATTCTTTCAGTCACTGTAGTCTGGTGCTGGTGGACACGACAAGTTCACGCTGGCACAGCTGGCTCTTTCTTCAGCTCATCTGGAGTTTCAGTTATTCTTTCTCCCAGATGTCTGGGCGAGGCCGATGCTGATGCTTCCCAAATTACACATTGAGCAGCAAGATTGCCAGCACATAATCTAAAGAACTACTTGGAAAGAAGACTCTGTAACTGCACAGGAACCTAGAAATGAGATGGACTGCTGAATACGTGAGACCTTAGTTATGGTTCCCAGGTTTTCTTATTCTAAGTATTTTATTAGCGGCAGTAGTTTACTACATGTGGTTTTTAATACAGTTTAAACTCTCAGTATATATTTTCACAAATCAGTAATTAAAAGACTATCTAAACTCTGTCTCAATATTGAAATGTATAGAATGAAACATTGGAGTCTGTGACGTAAGAGCATCAAATCTAGCACCATTTTAAAACAGAGAATAAGATACAGGAGATAAAGACGAATGTTTTGCTTAAAGCACATTCTGTATTTTATAACAAAACTCATGTTTTAGTGACTTGTACCTAATTATTGTCATTAAATTTTCATCTGTATTACTGTACATTAAGTAGTCAGACCGGCATAACTTGCACAGGGTGTAATAACATTATTATTGAGAAATCATTGGCTTATTAGATTAGTATTTTCACTTGAGAGTGAAACTTTTTCTAGCTCTTAAAAATATGGCTTATGAGGTTGATAGAGTATTTTCCTCTCATACATACAGTCTTAGATTCAGTCTCCAGTACCATGTAAAACTGTGTGGTGCTGTATACCCAGAATAATAGAGGTAGAGGCAGGAGGATCAGACTTGGTCATTGTTGATTACATAGTGATTTGAGGCCAGACTGGAGTAAGTTAAACCCTAACTCAAATAAATAAATATGGTTTATACCTCTGATAACTCTTCAGAAATGCCTTCCTCTCTGCTACTATGTCATTTGTTACTTCCATTACATAAGCTTTTAGATAACAGGAATCGCTTTTGATATGACAACTTTACATTTTCCACAATTTTTAGAACTATTTTTTTGTTTATCAGTTGGAAGATACATAATAATTTAATGATAATTCTATAAGCACAATAATTATTAAACTAAATGTGAATTATACTAAATATAACTCTACTTATATACATTTGAAAGATGTTTTTATGTACCAGATAATCTGAAGTACATGATGTGTAGCATGTAATATGTGTTTGGCATATGCTGTGAAGCATTTTGTAGCCAAATAAACAAATCTTAGTATGTGTGTGTAATTTGGGGCCATTTGTCATAATTTCTCCACCCTTCAATTTTTTTTTTTTTTAAGAAATGGATGCTGTGATTCTAAGTTTCTTTCCTGCAGTTACAGAAGTATGACTTCATACTTACTTCTAGCCACTTGATTAACCTACTTTCAGTTGATCTTTATGTTCCAACTGCCGCTTCTTCTGGGGTCTTGTTCTGGGCACCCTCCCTTTGATTTGTCTTACTGGAGGAGGCGCTTGCTGTAGCAATCCGTGTGCTCTTTCTGAAATGCAAAACATACGTTGAACTTGTACTCAACTGGCCAAGAATTAGACTTTTGCCTGAGGTGGGTGGGCCTGAGACCTCTGAGAGCAATTCTGGTTTCAGGCACCTTAGCTATTAGAAGTTGTTGCCAAAGTAATTCTTTATGATCACTCCTCTTTCTTATATTTTCCCCTCACTCCTTAAATCTGATAACTCGCAAAGCAAACTTAAAAGTTGAATATGTTTTAAAGAAATGCCTTCTTTTCTTTGTAAGAAGAGTAGCTGTTTGTTGATGGCTCATTCAATCAGAATACATCCATAAGCTATCTTTGTGTATCTTGGTAGACAGTTTGCATGATGGGAGAACACGAGCCAATTATTTTGCATTGGAAAGAAACCAGTATGTCTTCCCTGGTCACTCTCTGGCCCTTAGCTGCACAGTTTAACCCCAAGGAACACTTCTCAAATGTAGAGGATGTTTTCCTGAGGAACCTTCAGAGAAGTGCACCATTCTTTTAAGTCCTGCTTTCTTAGCTTTGAGCATCCCAACTGTTTTTTTTTCCCAAAGCCTTGGTCTATGTGTTTCTTTTCCAGATGATTAGTTCCACAAAATTGGATGATTTCTGTGTCTGTCTGTATGACGGTCCACAGCCACACATGACCTTGGGACTCTAACAACATGGCCTTGGCCAAAATTTTAAAATCTCCTCCGAAGAAATATCTTTAGCTCCTTCCGTGGAAGGGAGCTCACTGCTCATTCAGAGATGCTGTCACTCCCAGCTCACTGTAGATCTCTCTGAAGGGCTTCCTGTTCTGGTGAGTAATACTCCCTAAATTCATCTGATGGCAAAAACAGTTCCAAAGGGCATTGTGCTTCTGAACAGATGAGTCTGTGTTGAGTTTTACCGCAAACACCATGTTGTGATAGGATGTCCAGAGCTACTTGCTCTACTTAGGTTGAAATAGAAAAAAGGCGTTAAGTTTGTCTTTCAACACAAGTTAGTAGAAAGAGCTTGGACCTTGGAGATCGTTTTCATTCTCGCATTTGCCAGCTGTATGGCTTTGGACTGGCTCCTCTTTGGTTTCTGTGTTTTGTTTTCCATATGATAATCAGCTTCTCCAGTTATTGTAGATCATGGCACAACCCTGCATCTGTATATAGTGACTGAAAGAATAGCATGACAAGTGAAGTCCAGACAACCTTTTACAAAGCCTGCAAAGTCTGGCCACTGGGGAAGTCGCAAAGGCAGCCAGGAGTGTTTGAAGGTAATCTGCACCTCATTATTCTACTACATCACATGTCCCAGGGTAAACATTTACCATGATAACAAAAAGTCATACATGAAGTTGTATGTAACTGTGTGTAAAGAGAATGCATAAGAAATACTAAATAATGCAAATGACCCCAATACCCATATGACACCAAACACAAGCAACCCACCTTTTTGTACATGAGGCCATTTACTAAACTTTTTGCCCAGCTTCCTGCATTGAAGCTGTCTCCTGGCTTAATAAATCTTACTATCCATCTCTGTCCACTGTTTTGTTCCACAACACAAACCTTAAGTCCCCCTCATGGTGCCCGCGAAACTCTGATAACCTGATACCTGCTACTGTATATTTTATATTATAAAAATGCATATTTTATAATATGAGGTGACAGAATCAAAATAAGTTAACTAAGTTAAAATTTTACTGGTTCTGGTTCTGAGTGTATTCCCATTTCTCTGTGAAATAGTTATATGTATAGTAATCTCTCTTAACTGCTCTGTACAGTGTATGAAACGCACTTGTATATAGCTTTCTAGGAAAACTAAGAATGTGGGAACAAATCCAGATTAGTCAAGAACAGCCCCAAAAGCAGCACTTCCAGAGTTACAGCGCCTCCTTGTAGGAGCAATGTGTTCTCAGGGGGAGGGCTGCTAGTCATGGAAAGAAAGAGCCTTGGCTTAACTTCTACCCATCCGTTCCTTTTGCGTGAAGTTAGTATACATTTATACTTCTAACCTCTGACCCTCTAACAAAGCATGAGGCTAATTCTACGATGCTGTGAAGACAAATGCAGTCACAGCCACAGTATTCAGCATAATCTGTTTTCCTAAAACTTCCTATGAAATCACCACACTGTGAATTACCAAAATGTAACGTTCCTTTTAAACATGTTATTATTTTAAACCCATTTCGGACCTGAGAGGGAAGCAAGGTTTTTTATGTGTATGCCTGCCTGGATTCTGTCCAAATGTCATGTGAAGAATTTATTGTTATTACTGTAATACTTCAGAGGACTGTGGAATGTACATTCAAGGCAGATTTTTAAGCTCTGTAGGGGGAAAGGAAAAGAGTGGAGATGGTGTGATGGAATTCTGCTCTCTGCAGGAGGGAGGAAGAGAATCTCTTTATACCACTCTTCCATGCTGAGCCTCTACACTGCGGGACCACTGGCATCCTTGTACAATATTAAATTATTGTTTCCCCTGGGGTACCCACACATGTCCAGTGACTCAGAAACAAAGTAGTAAGTTTTAAATGTATTGATAATAAAAAAAAGTAGAGAAAATACAGATTTAAAAAATATATAAATTCATTTTTAGGCAAAGTAAGTAGTATTTTGGTTGACTAGTAAATATTTTATACTTCATTGTTAAAGCTTTTGTTTGAAATATACAACATTTCTGTTTTGCTGCAATTGATTAGGAATACGTTTTATCCTTTATTAATATAATGAAAGTTTTGTTTAATATTTTAAGGTTTGTAATGTAATGAGAAAACTGTAGTAAGTCATTGATCATGTGTTGAATGAACTTTTAAGATTTTTAAAATGAGAAATTCACTGATCAAAAATATTTTATCTACAAGTTAATGACAAATTCAACATCTTCCCCGAGTCCATTCTCTGCCTACTTCCTGCATTTGTTGGAGTTTCCCTCCTCTTTCTTGTGTAAGCCTCTTTCTTACTTCTGCTTTCTTGTAATTTCTCTCTAGTGCTGATGAACTGACTAGGGGTTGTTGTCTCTCAAATTCAAGAAACTCTTCTCTATTCTATTCTAATTGGCTGATGACAGAACTCAACAAATCACGTGCCCCGAATTTCTTACTATGTGGCTTCCTGTTAGGGACTGCCAGTAGGGGACCCTAGAAAGGGATTGGGAGGTAAGAGAGAGGTACCTTCCTTCCTGTATGTATTGCTTCTAAAAGCATCACCACACAATAGCAGGCGGCTTTCCCAGTCTCCTAGTTCTTTAGTCACCTCTAGGACCAGCCTCTGTGGGTACACAGAAAATGATCCTGTTTGAGTTTATGTACCCTGGAATACACACTCCTGGGCATCTTTTGTGTTCCCTCCCCTCCGAAGATATCCTGGTACCCGACAGGCTATCAATTCCAGCCCAAGCATGGCTATCTGAGAATTCACTTATTGAGCTATTTTTTTTTCTAGAAAAACCCAAATTGTCTATTTACTCCAGAGAAGACATTAAAGATAGACCAAAGGATGATTTCACCAAAGCCCAACTTGGTGAAGCAGTGAGTTTATGGAGCCTTACTTAAAGAGCCCCGCTGGGGAGTTCCTTTCAGAAAGGAGTGACTCTCCTAACAGCTGCATCAGCACAAAGTCCCACCCTGTCATGGATGATGACTTTATGGAAGCTACATCATGGAGTCGTTCAGCTAGTGTTCCTCCCCCACTTCTGCACACGGTAACATCACCTGAAATCACTTGCAGCTGAAGGAAGGCAGGAAGGAGAAAGAGCTGGAATATTGGGCGTAGGTCCTGTGACTCTCTTCTCCTGTTTTTGCTATGAAGAACTGTCTTTATTCCGTCCCAGTATCCTAAATTTCGTTCTTCTCAGTTGTCACAGGCACCTTGACAGGGTAGTCACCCCTCCAAGATGGAGATCGTGTTATGCCAGGAGGAAACGGCCACACTCGAACATAATTTCATGGTGTTTTCCCCAGAGGACCTAGTGCCCACTCTTTCAGGTTCTTCTTCTACATTGCAAGCACTGCTGTTTTCATTTTTTTCTCATCCCCAGAGTCAGGGATCCTCCAGTTTCTCCTACTCTGTAGTTCTAACATCTCTTTTCTATTCTCACAATTACCTACCATTGAGTTGGCACAAAAGTAACTTCAGATTTTGTGACTTTGCTTTGTTAAATGATATCATTTGATCTTAGAACACCTTCTGAAACAAATGTGATTGCGTTATATAGCATCTATTTTGCATTTTAATCTTGTGTGTCTCTGCCAATGACTCTTATTACTAGTCCATGACCTCAGTGGCTTCCATCTTGGATGATTGAAATGAAGTTCATGCTGGCTTACTTGTCCTTGATGTGATTCTCTTCTGCACGTTGTCACTAAGGTACTCTCCCACGTCTCGTTCTACAAGCCTCCAGTGGGTCCTCTGCTCCACAACTTGTGGTCTGATGCCCTTGTCTGAAGAGCTTGCCCTAGAAAAATGTTTTTCACTTTTACTGCTACAGCCTATCACATCTTTAGGAAAACTGGTTTGCTCCAGTTTAAAATATGTCATCCTTAACTCTCTGTCTCCCTTCACAGAGTACATGAAATTCAACAGATTCTACTTTGTGACATCTCCCCCAAGGATGGTCATGCTGGTTATGTGTTAACTTGTTACTGCATGTCCGTTGACAAAGAAATGGGAGTAAAATAAAATTTTTTAAAGTTATTAGACAGAGAGGGAGAGAAAGAGAGAGAGAGAGAGAGAGAGAGAGAGAGAGAGAGAGAGAGAGAGAGAGAGAGATATTACTAGAGAGGACATATGTGTGCCTGCACGTGTGTGTGTGTGTGTGTGTATGTGTGTGTGTGGTTGCATGTCAGGCACCTTACTGACAGTGCCATTTTCCTAGCTCCTCCTCTTCTATTATTCTTGAGCTGACCATTTACCTTAAAAATCTCAAAGTCAGCTGGGCGGTGGTGGTGCACGCCTTTAATCCCAGCACTTGGGAGGCAGAAGCAGGCAGATTTCTGAGTTCGAGGCCAGCCTGCTCTACAGAGTGAGTTCCAGGACAGCCAGGGCTACACAGAGAAACCTTGTCTCAAAAAACAAACAAACAAACAAAAACTCCCATAGTCATTGAACTGATGAGATGCATTGTCTAAGTCAGTCTCTCTCTCTCTCTCTCTCTCTCTCTCTCTCTCTCTCTCTCTCTCATCTGCCATCTACGTCTACATCCTAATGTCTTTAAAACTCTATTGTTTCTAATTTTTCACTCTATAAAAGCATGCTGTAATATATTCTTTCTTTATGGTAAGGAAGTTGGGTGAAATAAAGTGTATAGCTGATATAAATTCCAGGACTTTTTAAATACATAAAATGTTTTAGAGAATTCTTGTCTTAGGTGGTATCATTGGCATGTATCTCTCCCCACACTTCTTCCTTCGTCTCCTTTCTTTGTCCTTTCTTCCTCCCTTTTTTCCTTTCTTCTCTCTCTTTCATCCTCCATTTTCTCACTTCCCTTCCTCCCTCCCTCCCTCCCTCCTTCCCTTCCTCCCTTCCTTCCTTCCTCCCTTCCTTCCTTTCTTCCTTCTGTAAATCCAAAACCCAAAAGCCAAGATTATGACGGTCAATTTCCATTACTAAATCTAATGTCTAATTTCATGATTAAATCTGACCATAAGATAGATGTCAAGTTTTACATCTTAGAGACTTTAAAAGTGTCAAAGGGGGATTTCTACAGGAAACAGTATTTGGGTGTGTTTTAAAAATAATATTAGCAAAGAAGTGTGAAACTGAGTTGCCTGGACTTTCATGAATGGCTTTCTATATTCCACCCCTCAGCAGATCTCACACAAGAGGAGAGATTAGTTACATGTGGAAAACTTCCAAAGGACAGAGGAGAAATCTCATACTCTGTAGATGAGAAAGAAATCTGGGAATAACGTCTTAGTGTTTTGCCTGCAGAGAGGTATGTAATTGTATAATTTTACTGTAATTCACATAACCGCTGAGCCACCATTATTGTCGAGTCAGTTATGATCAGAAGCAGTGCTCCCTGCAGACAGCAACTCTAAACTGTCTGCTGTATCTGCTTTCACAACTGATACTTTCAAGCTAAGGTGGTTTAATTATGTCTAAGCACTCGATGATTAATCTGCTAGTTATGCAAACCCACGATAACACAAATAATGAGCTTAATGACAACAGGATCTTTAATAAACATAAATGAATAAAGATGACAAAAGACAAGTGCTGCCTTTCTTTCTTCCTTGTATTCCATGGATGCTGAGAGTCAATGATGAACACATTTTCTCATTAAAATCCCTTGTGTATTTGATTTTACATAGTAAGTCTGTTCAGAGTCCATTCATTTTTGCTCAGTTCCAGTATGGACATGCTAATGTGGTGATATGTGTAACTACATATACTCCTATGTTTCATTTGAAACCCTATCTACTAATATCTCTAATTTAGGTTAAAAAATTCAATATATCCACATTCCCTCTTATGCCTTTTTATTGTCTTTTCCTAAATCATTTCTCCTGGTAATTTTTTACTTTAACAGGATAGAGATATTGTGAAAGTATATGTACCTGCATTTGGAGAAGATAGCAGCAGATTCAACACCGGTATCCATATTTAAGTAGCAATGGCAGAGTGGTAGGGTTCCTCAGTGTGAAAAGACTTCAGCAGTGTGTGTGTGTGTGTGTGTGTGTGTGTGTGTGTGTGTGTGTTATGGTTGAAAAATTCATGATAAGCAAATGAACTTGAATCTAAGAAATCAAATGTCACCTTTTCTATTCCCATCAGAAGTTCAATTAGAAATAGGATCCCTCTTTGCTTCCTGTCCTACACTGTCCTGTTGTTATGGGTCACACACTGTTTAAACAGCTGCGAGGTTTTACTTTAGGGGTGACTAAATTGCTCTGGTGACGTTGATCCCCGTGTGGAGCTCAAACTATGAGGAAACTTGATCATTCACAGAATGACTTAGGAACTGGGGGTAAATCACGTTGTCTGTTTGAGGATAATTAATTAAGAAAGCCAAGTGAATAGGAAGGCTTAGTACTATGTTGCTCAGTAAGCTTGATACCAAACCTTCTATTTTAGTCTCAACAAGAATGAAATCCAGCATAGAGACAAATATGCAAACAATACATTAAAAAGCAGGTTAGTCATGAGCACCAAAACTCATGTTTGACTCTCTAATGGCAGAATGCGAGCCATCATTGACTTTTCTTTTTCTGGATTTACTTCCATTCTCTTGTATGATCATGTACATTTCACATACTTGTGAATGAACAAATGCCTGCTCCTTGTAGTCACATGATTTCCTAGCTTAGGAGGTGCATTACCAACTACAGGGCTGTTGAAACACTGGGGTGAGTCCCTGAATCAAGAATTATATACATTTCAGACATCCAAGGCAGAGCCTGGCATTTGCACTTTTAATAATTCTAGGTATTACTGGAGTTCTAGGTATCAAGAATCCTAGGTATCAAGAACTGAAGCTTGCTGGCCTCAGAGAACAATATGAAGTTGCTTGATGGACCAGAGACTTCCTGTTGGCCTGTCAACAAGAAGTCATACGGAGTATTAAATGTAAAAGACTTTTCACCATCTGAGACCACCAGCCTACATCATCACTTTTAACTTCACTATTATAGGGCAGGAGTCCTACCATCCTGAGTGCACTAAATTTGAGCCTATTGATGTGTTAAGGAAATTTATGGAGTTGACTATATTGAATAAAACAATTGTAGTAGAATATCAAAGATTGGTAAGATGATCAAATTTCTGTGACTAAGACATACTTTACATCAAGCTCTTGTAGATGACAGCATGGTGGATATTGTAGAGATCAGGCTAAGCTCTGTTTTAAGTTACTCCGTATTATATAAAACAGTGGTTTTGTTTTCTTTAAGACTGTAACTTGCCAGAGAGACTTCATTTTATGAGTACCTTTTGGCTCTATTTTGAGAATGGAGAATGACTCTGCACCTTGGTATCATTTGTCTGGACCAATGATGGTGGAACAAACTGATAAATAATTTAATACTGAAAGTAGAAAAGGTACCATCCTATAAATTTATCAGAAGTTACTAGAGGAACATGTCAGGAAATCACTTCAGGGAGCCCAGATAAGAGAACTTCCAGGACACTCCAGGTCTGCGGAAATCACTCTGTTCAGACAACTGAATCCAACAGGGAGGAGGACACCTAACGCTAAAATGGTGGCCTTCCCACTGACCTGTCTTCTGATGACCAGGGGTGTGCATTACTGGAACAATATATAGAGGCCTCCTGTGTGTCCTGGGGGCTTCAAGTCTGCTTGTAGTTAACAAGGTTTGCATACATTGCCATCTCATGGCATGACTGCCGATTCATCCATATGGACCTTCCATCGTCCGTTGCCCTGTGTATGCATCTTCCTTAGTCTTGCCATTCATGTCTATCGGTTGACATTCCTAGTTCTGTACCTAACTTGCTCAGCTGAACTCAATGTTGTGGCTCTGATCAAATCTTTGATCTAGGCTACTACTTACTTGAATTTATAGCTGCATTTGCAGTAGACCCTCAGCCCTGTTAACTACTTGACTTCAACTGAGACATTCTGAATTTCTATCAGCTTAGACTAAGACTCTTCATGGTTAGACCTCCTTAAACTCTAAAGAGGCCTCTTTAATCCTTTATAGGTGTTCTGTGACCCCCACACACAAACACATGTACACACACAAATATATCTATATATGCATACAATCATATGTGCACATACACACAAACACATGTATATATACACAAACACGGATGTACACGCTCTGAAAAACACATAGTTACTGTGTGATGTTTAATGTGTGATTTGAAAGTTAGTAATGGAAATTAAGATTCAAACGAAAGAGCGCGTTTGCCTCAGTCAGGAGAATCAAAGAAAGTTGGACTATTTGGCAAATTGATACTGCCCTCCCTCCCCTCCCCCCCAAAAAAGCTGTACCTTGTGAATTTATTGTTAGTCAATAAGGTCTGACTTTGTGGGAAGACACCAATGTGTTCATCTGTGTTTCTGACATGTGCCCATGACAGACTGTCACCGAGGTTTGGTCATTCTTGCCCCAGAGTACAGCATCAATTGCACAATGAAATAACTGCCTTCATGCTTGGCACATGGCTTGAATGACTTTGTTTCTGTGCTTGCGTCAAAGTAGTCATTCTTGTCCTGCCGCAGACAAGCCTTTGTTTCATATTTCTTTTCATTTACTGCAACCCCGTGAGTATAGTTTCTTCTTTTGGCCGGCTTCTCCCTCTATGTGAATGTTAAAGCCGTTTCACTTCTGAATGAGCCGTTTACCACCTCTATTTCATTTACTGTTAGTGTCAAGAAGTTTTTAATAGAAAAAAAAATCACCATACTTTATTTAATGTGTAATACAATTTACATATCAAATAGCACTGCAAGAAACTGATCTGATGCTTTTTAAAAAGCAAACAGAAAAAGAGTGAAATTGTAAGCATTTTTATTATTGCCATTTTATCTCTCTGTTTTCTTCTCTCCCAGTAATACCTTTCACAGAATGCTGTATTTTACTTTTCCCTTTTGCTTTGGGATATCTTTTCTAACAAACTTTTTGGGGTTTCTTTCAATGATATTTACAAAAATCCATAGATAAATACATGAAACTCAAGGTCATAAAAAATTTCAGTGAAAATATAGAAGAAATGCATACTTGTAAAGACTTGCGTAGTTACATATTTGAGTTAATAGTGTGAACTCTGAGCTTCTTTGTAGTTGAAGCAAAGATGCTCTGGTCAGCTTTGAGAAGTCTGTCACTAGAGAGGACAAGATGCCCTCGTCATTTGAGGTCAGAGCCAGAGGCCTACTCCTTGAGTGTGTCTTTGTCTCGAGGACTCTGGGTGCTAGTGGATGACATTTTAATGACATTATTAAGTAATTACAGTAGTCTGTTTTATAAAGCTTTGAAAGACTCTTTTAGGGCATCCATTAATGTAAGCTGAGGGCCAACTACAACAAAGTAACTGTCTTGTCAGAAGCCGACAAAGCTTTTTGATGGCATAGTACCATTTAGGGGTGGGAGTGTAGCTGTCTAGAAAGTGACATGCTTATATTTTTCAGAATCATCTCCAGGACTGAAATTCCTTTCAGATGGCTCCGGATGGAAATCAGCTAGCAATGATTCAGGAGCTTGTTCTCTGGCAAGAAACAGTTCCTCGTTGTTGATTAAGGAGTGGCCCTCTCTCTATTTTAAAACGTAACCAGCAGAATAGGAGGGTGGACAGTCTCTTGTGAAAACTAGACCAGAAATCAACAGGACTTCTTGAGTAGATGGCCACCCACTCTCCACATCGAGGTGAGCCAAGAGTGGGCAGGTCCAAGGGGTTAGTGAATTAAGAGTTCAGGAGCCTATTTTAGCATATGAATAAATGACTTATTATGTCTCCCAGGTTCTTCTCCTCACCATGTGACCACAATGATTATGACTGGAACATTTTCAAAGCATAAGCTGCCAGCCACCCACTATGACTATAGAAAAAAAATTTTTTTTCCAGCAAATTCACGGGTAGAACATCTGTTTTAAAGAAACAAATCTTGGTGAATCTGCCAAGATGAATTAGTTACAAACTCATGTTTAAGTATCTCAGTAAATTAACTGAGTTATGTGAGGTTGATACAATCACATTTTGAAAGATAACTAACTAGAAGAATAATTTTGGTTTTAAAGTAAGCAGTTTGTAGGATTTTTTGTTCTGATTATACCAGATTCCCATTGGGACCTTTGACAGTTTGTCTCTTATAGCATATAGCAGGAATACTGGACATATTTATGTCAATCAAACAAATCTTTGAAATGAGCCAAATGACAATAAGTAGAATCATAGTGCAGGTAACTTAATGCCCTTTAACACTATTGTAGGATTTGTTAGTAGTACCTTCCCCAGTCCCTTCCTATGGAAGGCTCTGTCTCTGGTAGATCTTTACTTAGCATCAGCATCAAGGCATCCCCAAGTCAAGATGGTTTTGGCAGAATGAAAGTCACCAGAAGGGTGTTATTCTGAACTAATTTACCAGCAGGATTAAACAAAGATAATTTGTAACTATGACCTTTAGCAAAATAATTGCCCCGATGAAGTATTTGTAATATATACAATATCTATACATAATTTATTTCTATATAAATATTTATACTAGATATTAGTAGCTTATTAAAAAGAAAACTGGTATGGCGATTAAGACAGATTGGTTGTCAAGGTAGTGTGTTTTGTAAATACCCTGGCTGTTACTCTTGCTGATCTGTCTCTATTTTTTGGCATGAGAAAGCTATCATTCTGCTAATGGAACCTACAATTCTGAATTGTAAAAGAGTTGAAAGCGATTGAGTGTCTGTGCCTGGGAGCTGGGATGCCTCTTCTAATTTTCCATTCCAATGTAGTCATTTGATGATCACCAAATGTCACCAAAATGTGGGGTACATGTGGCTTACTCCAAAATAGCTCAGGAAATTAATCTTAGCATTTCTTAGAGACATAGCATAAGAAAAAGGATAAAAATAGTAGTAATCTCTGGGGCATATACCCAAAAGATGCTCTACTGTCTCACAAAGACACTTGCTCAACTATGTTCATAGCAGCTTTATTTGTAATAGCCAGAAACTAGAAACAACTTAGATGTCCCTCAACTGAAGAATGGATAAAGGAAATGTGGTACATCTACACAATGGAATGCTACTCAGCTATTAAAACAAAGACATCATGAATTTTCAGGCAAATGGATGGATGGATGTTAAGAATATCATCTTGTGTGAGGTAACCTAGTCCCCAAAAATCATGCATGGTATGTACTTACTTATAAGTGGATATTAGTCATAAAATACAGAATACCCATGTTATACTCTACAGACCCATATGTAGCAGATGTGTAGCTTGGTCTTCATGGGTTTCCCAAATAAATGGAGTGGGGCTATCTCAAAAGATGTTGCCTGTATGTGGGAAATGTTCTTCTATCTGGACTGCCTTGTCTGCCTCAGTGAGAAAGGAAGCACCTAGCTTCACTTGATGTGTCAGGGTGGGGAGATACCCGGATTGGGGGCAGGCTATCTACTCAGAGGAGAAGGGGACAGGGTGGGAAAAGAATTGTGGGAGGAGGTAATTGAGAAGGGACAGTGAGCAGGATGTAAAGTGAATAAGCAAAATTAAAAATTTAAAAAAAGCACTTACAAAAGAAAAGCAGAGATCAAAACTGAGGTAGATGAATGCATTTTCAAAAGAAGCATAAAGTTGTAAGAACTAAGAAATAATTCATTTTTCTTAATACAAAAATATAAACAATAGCAGCATCTTTTATCCTCTGAATCAGAACTTAGCCTCTCATGGTCCTTATATACATTTTATGTATGTCACTGCTTAGGCACAACCTATGTAAATTAGTTTTCCTTTGAGCAGTTTATTAATGGTTTGACTTACATCAGGGATAGGTGATGGAGATTACTGAGATGAACTGTTTCTGACTCTTTTAAGTCTAGGTGAGCCTGAGGGCATGTGTATGTGAATGGAAGTCTAAGAGGAGATCCATGGCAACAGCTTACTTACAACCTTGCTTTGCCAAAGACTAATGGTTTTTTATCTTGTCATATTGTCAGTTTTAGGTGTCTGTTTGTATTCTAATGAGAGAGAAAGGGTACAGATTTGGGTGAGGGGGATGTGGGGAGAATCTGGTAGGAGTTAATGTAGGGCAAACCATAATCAGAATATGTTATATGAAACGAATTGGTTTTAAATAAATAAATAAATAAATAAATAAATAAATAAATCTCACTCATAATGTTAGAGACTCAAAGGCTCTTGTGCCATCTACAAACCACATGAAGGTGACATAACTTTTGCCAGCTGACCCATATGCCTCTGAAAGGCAGGTCACATTAGCTCATTTAGTTCACTTAGAACTGTACTTTATGTTAATTGTCATCAACGTAGTACAGTAAATGCAGTTTCTATAGAGAAAGCACTCAGGATCAACTACTTCTTAAAAAATCACCTGCTTTAGATAAAGCATCATTGTAAGATCTTTTTAAAAGAACAGTTTGGGTATCAGATGACAGCCACTAGTGAAAGATAGAACTGCCAATCCTTTCTGACAGCACACAAAACTGGTCATGAAGAGTAATTTAAAAATTTAAGGCTGTCTGATAGTAGTGTTGTGACTTTAGAACTAAGTCTCTGGAGAAAGTGTTATAAAGATGCTAAGTCCTCTTCATTAAATGCATCAGTAGAGGCTATAGCTAGAACTTCTAGGTGAGCTCACATAGGTAGCACTGTTTTAAGTTGAGAACATCACCGGAACTGCTATAGCTATGTAGATATTTGATACTGATAATACACTTAGAATAATGTCAACTTCAAAAGAATGCATGCACAACACATATATATCTGTGTGAAGAGAGAGTATACAGACTATATATAAATTTATTTTCAATCACATGCATCTAGGCAAGTCTAGGTGTGTCCATGAAAATCAGAATAGAAGAGACTCTTGAATTCTTCTGGAATTGAAGTTATGTTACTTGCAGATAATGAGCAATGCCAACTTGACATCTTGACATTCTGTAAATGTCACCAGCATTTCTTAGAGAGAAACATATACATGCTTCTGATGCGTAAAATCCTGGGGTTTAGGCTGAGGGTAGAGTACTTGCTTGGCAGGTAATAAATCCTCGATTCAATTTCAACTATCACCAGTAAAACTACCTAAAAGTAATTTTAATATAATAAGCATTCCATGGAAAAAGCGAAGCCCTGTGGAATGGCAGAGATCTAAATGATTCACTGTCTTAGAAAGTTTTCCATTTCATTCTTATTATATATATAATCTGTGTGTTCCATCTTGCTGTGAAATATACATCTCTCTGTGTAACTAGAGGTAGAACATAAATCTTCATGATGCTAGTCCAATGTCTTACCACTAAGCTTGCCCAGACCAGCTTTGAATTTGTGATTATTCCTCTTATCTCAGTCTCCTAAGAAGCGCAGTTTAAAGCTACCAGGCCAGTTTTATTTTATCTTTTTAGAACACAATGGCCTCATTCATGCTGGGGAAGTGCTAGATCAGTGAGCTTCATCTCTGGTTCCAAATTCCACATTGAAAACCATCAGATAATCAAGCATCAACATTAACAAGGATGACAACGAATGGGGAAAGTTATAAAAATGTTGAAATCTTCCTTCTTTACAACAGACATTAAGCATTTTGATGGCATGGGAGTGTAAATTGTAGTAGGGGAATATATTTAGTGAAAGAATAATTAAATACACAAGGAGTCACATAAATTGAAGAACACCAGTGAGTGGAGTTTTGCATTAATCAGGACTATGTGGATAGAGTAAAGGTTTGCTTTAAGATATCAAAAGATCAAGCAGATTTTGCTAGGCATTCAGAGGCTTGACTGGTTGTGTGAGGGTACTGGACATTCAGTGTGTGAAAATTATCATGGTAACTATGAAGATCAGCAGTTTTCTATTTCTTTATTGGTTAAGTTAATGACAGGAAGTATCCTGTTAGATTTATATGGTGCCCTTTTCACTGGAGAAAAGCCCAAGTGAGAGCCACTCCTTTTATCTTTTCAGATACTATGCCCATGTGGTAAGGAGAATGGTATTTTCCCTATCTGTCCATGAACTGGCTCATGACACAATTTATCTGAGGCTTTGAAGTCTTCAGAGAGGAATGCCATAAAGTTCATAGACGGTTATTGTTGCTTTTGATCAGAGACTCCTCATATTTGTCTTATTCATGCTACTTTTGAATGTGGATCTACAAGATATCAGCAATCGCCCATGTTTCATACACAAGTCATTCTTCCTTATCTAATTATGGTAGACATTTCCCAGTACCTAGTCTAGCAGATAACTCTATTTACTGACACAGTGTCTTAGATGGCAAAAAGAACAGCAATTCTGATAACAACAAACCCATTGGAAATGTCCTGGCCCTTTGTGGTGCTTGGCCATGAAAAGTCTTCTTTCTGGACAAAGACTTTGGCTTTTGAAAGTTGCTACTATTCCTTCCCAGAATGTAATGTTAACCACACTTTCTTGAACATCTCCGCTGATCATATGTTCTTGAACATCTCGGTTCACAGCTGACACGGGATTTTCCAGTCTCTAAGTCTGCAGCTAATGAAAATGTGTGTCTGGGCCCAGCCTAAATGGTCTGGCTTTTAAACCAAGCTGATCACAGGCAGCTTGGACTTACAGTAAGTGAGGCATCTTTGATTTGCTTGAAGGAAAAACTGGGGATGCTCACGAGGGCTTGGTTCTGTTTTTAATGTGACAACACTTGGCTACAGTTTCCTCCTTTCCATTTTCTGGCTGCAGTAAAAATATCTTTCTTTTTAGTACCCCCAGTTTGCAGAAACTGTAATGATGAGGTGTTTGAACCAGTCAGTTTTACTTTGCAGCTGCCTCTGCTTGAGTTGTTATTTTAACTCTCTCCCAAGGCATTTTAAAGAGCTAGAGATGAGGTATGGATTTGATCTCTTTGTGTAGTCAAATGTCATTTAGAGATTCAGAGTTTCCTTCAGTGCCATCAATTTATTCCTGCTGTTTTAAATTACAATTTTGATAGGAAGACAATTGGATTACATACTGTCATTAAATTATACCCCAGCAACTGTTAACTGTTTACGATAAAGATCGAAAAGAAATGTTTAGCTCTCTATATATGTGTCTCTGGTTGATATGTATGCAGATATATGCAGTACATACAGTAGCTTTCAATGCACGTCAGTGACTTTAAGACATACTTTGCTATTAATAATTTAAGTGAACTTGGAGTTCGGAGTCACTGTACAGCATTTATATTCTGCTTTAGTTAGTATTTATTTACTTATTGTTTTAATTATCATTTTAAGCTTTCACTTCTGCACGGTGAACAATTATTATTCGGTGTTTAATCAATAACTATGTGAACAGTAGACAAAACTCATTAAAAATTTTTATTAAACCAATCTTTTAAGGTTCAGTTTTTAATTGAAGAAATTATCAAGATATTTGTCCATATTATTTAACTCATATGTGTCACATATAGTCATTAAATCCTTCTTGACTCAACAGTTAGCAAATTCAACAAAATTCAACAAAATTCAACTTACTCTGAGTTTCTCAAACTGCATTGGTGGAAAACAGACTGCCTTATAAATATTAGTTGGGATGTTTGATGCAATTTTCTTGTCAAGATTATAACAAAGCTTCTTCAAAATTAAGATGAAGGAAATCGCCATTCTCAGTCTGGCTTACTTTGGAAATACTGCAGTGACCCTCTCTAGAATTGGGACTTATTTTTTTTTTTTTAAAGAAAAGTGTCCTTTTTAGTTCTAGCTCCCTGTAGGAATGGATGAAATGACCTGTTCTGAAATTGCTTCACACTTGGGTCCCATTCCAGGGTCCATAGCTGAACCTGCTAATAAGGTTTTCTGGCTTCCCTCTGTCCGTTTCCTAAACTCTAGTTCTGAAATGGAGGAAGCATCAACTGAGAATGATTCTCTCTTCAGTTTTGGTCCAAAATTAAAGCAATCTATTTTTCTAGTGTATGCATTTCCTGGTATTTTCTTTAAATAAAGGCAAGTTGACGATGGAAAGTCAGTCACTTATGGCCAGTACAATGATTTGGTAGCTGATACAGAACTTGCAACACTCTGGTGGCTCCATTTAGGTATGAAGAGACCAGGACTTCTTTCCAGGCCTGTCTTGCCAGCCCTCTCTAAAAGTGAAGAGACAGACCCTGAAGATTTACCATAGGACTCGTCTTTTCCTGTGAGCCAGAATCAATGTTCCTTTCCTCCTGTGATAAAGTGTACCATTTCGAAGACTAAGAGCCCAGAGTTTGTTATCCCACAGTTGTGTTCTTTTTTCTTTTTGTTGCTTGTGGCTTTCTCACGAGCAGATGCGGTACTCTACTGGGACTTTCAGAGTTCTGGAATCGTCTGCCCATCAAGGATGCCTAGCGTTAGTGTGTAAGATGCCTGGTGTTAGTGTGTAAGATGCCTGGTGTTAGTGTGTAAGATGTCTGGCGTTAGTGTGTTTTGTCTTTAGGTACCGTTTTGTATTAGGCATTGACTGATGTGTGAGAACCAGGTGCATCTGAGGCTTTCTAGTGTGTTCAGATTCTCCTTTGACTTCTAGTTTGGATACAGCATAGCAGATGCAACTGAAAGCGCATTCTCTTGTGATACAGTGAGTCTATTAGAGGTCACTGAATAGAATCTCAGGGGCTACCTTATTGTCTCTTAAGCTTATGGCTCATTCAGTCTGTCCTGCCTGTGCTCCTTTCTTTTCTTTTTTTCTTTTCTTTTATTCTTTCTTCTTTCTCTCTTTTTGCTTCCTTCCTTCCTTTCTTTCTTTTTTCCTTTTTTATTTTTTTCTGGCTATTTTAGTTTTTAGTTCTATACTTAATTACTGTGTAATTAAATTGATAGGCATTTGTTTTGTCTTGTTTCATTTTGTTTGGGAGTAACTCAGATTCTCTAGGACTAAAATTTGTCATATAAAATTTGATCCAGGGCTTAGGAAGCTTGCAGAACTTTAAGTTCATTTGTATAAACTACTAGCCTCAACTTATCATAACTATAATTTGGGTTTGTCTGTTCATATACTTAGTAAACCGGTAGTTAGTGATGTTTTGAGTTCTCACAAAAGCTTTAACATTCTTAGGGCTCTGACAAATGGTTTAATTTAATTTGTTGATATAATTAAAAAGGTAGGTTCAGACTGGTGACACATTTTGTCTGTATTGCTCACCAAAAAGACATGTCAGCTTTCTAGTTTCAAGTATTGCTATCTTGTGAGTGGTTTATATCAGGAGATTCTTCAGGGTTTTGGTAACAAGTGACTATAATAAATGATGATTTTATTAATAACAGTTATGATGGACAATCTTATCTTCTGGTTGTATGGATGATTGTTATAGCCATGTCTTCTCTGAATTTTCAACATGTTGTCATTAGAAATGTAAATGTAAGCGAAAGTAGTCTGAGAAATAGATGAATGTCCCATCTCTATTTTTCAGCCAACACTGCTTAAAACATTCTTCTTTTTTCTGTGTGCTGGTAAAAGGATTGGTCATCTGTGGATGTGCACCTCTATGCATGGTGTAGTATCCTACTCATTCATCTGTGGATGTGTACCTCTATGCATGGTGTAGTATCCCACTCATTCATCTGTGGATGTGCACCTCTATGCATGGTGTAGTATCCCACTCATTCATCTGTGGATGTGCACCTTTAAGCATAGTGTAGTATCCCACTCATTCATCTGTGGATGTGCACCTCTATGCATGGTGTAGTATCCCACTCATTCATCTGTGGATGTGCACCTTTAAGCATAGTGTAGTATCCCACTTTTCTTCTTTGAATGATCTCTAAGATGGAGCAGCTTAAGCTCTGTTGGTTCAAGGCATCTGAAATTAGGTTGCAAATACATCAGCCCAGAGAAGAGCAATCCCTTTGTAGATGGTGACCTTTGACATTTGCATCAGCACCAGCACTTGAGCAGTAAAGTAAAGTAAAGCAGGAAGAGAAGCATGCTTAGAAGAGGATCAGTGTGATTAAAGGAAACTTGTCCCATTGTTTGATCTGTCTGACTGTATTTAAATACACAAGGAAGGTAGAAAATAGTTCCCATCTATCCTGAACAGCCAAAGAGCATTTCACTCAGCGCTCACACTTCTCCATATCAACACCGATTGTCCAAGGTTCTTAGTATTCCTATGCAAATGCTTCAGGCTGAGCAGTGATTTGCGATGCTCCCACTCTCTCCTCCTTGTCTCAGCTCTGTAGGCAAACACACCTGTGAGTGACAGCTGAGCAAGGCAGAGGGAATCCTCCACCTGTCCACAAAGTGATATTCTTCCCTGTGAATGTACCCTATGCATATTTTAGTAGAAGTTCTGAACAAATATGTTGAAGCATTTTAAGACTACATCAACCATTATGAAGACTTGATATAAAAAAAAAAATATAGGTGTTCAAATGTTCAAGAAGATTTGCTGTCACTGCCCTCACCGTAGCATCCACTGTTTCAGGGAACTGTTTTCTAGTTTGCTGCAGTCTGTCCCAGCCAGGGTCGTTCATGTGTGATCTCTAGGAAGTGAGTTGAGTTTGCTAATGTGTGTCTACAACTGTTACTGACAAGGGTGGATCCCCATGTGAAAAGTGATGTAGACAAACAAATAGGCGCTCAGGGATATCCTGATGATGGCTTCATAATTGTGCATAAATCTTCCAGTTTTATTTATGGTGTGGAGACACAATAGTTAGGCTTTCTCATGTTGAAATATGAGCATGTCTCTAGGTCAGACCTAGAACCAGTTAAGTGACTAGAGGGTGCTGAGGAATATAGGAAAAGACATACTGGATGAATATTCAGCTCATGTCTTCTCTTTGGGGGTCTGTTGTTGATTTCCTGATAATTCTGGAACTCATGGGAATCTAACTGCCTCTGTCTATCAAGCACTGAGATTAAAGACATGCATTGCCATACTTAACCCAAAGGAATTTTGATAGAATTATTTTGAATCTGTATATCACTCTGGGTAGAACTAACATACTAACAAAATGAATTTTTCTGCTCTATGGATAGAGAACCCTGTTCCCACCATTTGTGTCTCTCCCAACAGCTTCCATTCATGTCTTCTATTTTCTAATGTAAATTTCTGTCACCTCTGTGCTTAAATTTACTTCTTAGCATTTTTTTCCTTTTTGATGGTATTGTTTTCTTGATATACTTTTTAGAGAATCTTTACTAGTACATAGAAATACAAAGTACTTAGATATATTGGCTTTATCCTGAAGCCGTACCTAATTAGTGGTTCTCGAAAATTTCCTGGCGCTGTCACTGAATTCATTTTAAAGAGACAATAGGATATAAAAGACAATTGTGTGTTAGTTATGTCAGAGCTGTATTTGTGCATTGTATTTACATAAACAATACTGGCAGTGCAACCACATAAGCCACAGGCTTAGAGGTTGGCACAGAATCCCAGATCTCCTGTCAGGCTTTACGTCCAGCTCTGTGCATTTTCTGCTGGCTTGATTAAGCATTCACAGGTCATTAGCATATCATTTAGACTATCTTCTTTGTTACATTACAAGGCTGTTAAGTCTATGGTAGACATCACCCCATCCCCGTTTTTAGCTACTTTCCATTTCTCTTGAATATTTCTTAGAAACCTTAAGTCCCATCAACTTGTATTTCTTTTCATTAAAATTCATTTCTGTTTTTAAATCCTTAATGAATTTCCCTTGTTACACACAAAAGCAACTTGAGGCTGGATATGAGGCAGAACATAGTCACTTAGAGATGGTCACAGAGCATAAGCAAAAGCCCTTGGCTTCCCCCTCCCTTTGACAGGGAGTTCCTGACTAGGGATTTATTGGTATGTTCTATTGTCCCATTTTTTTTTATTTGAAAATAAAAGGAAACAAGTACTCTAGTGTTTCGCAGAAGTCTATCTAGAAGAGAAAGAAGAGTGTGAACAGAAGATGTTGAAAGTAATTCATTTTAAATGGGATCCCTGTAGTTATACAAGAGCCAGGGAGAACCAAATTTATTAGCATATGTAGGACACTGTAAGCAGTTTCCTGTTGGGGAAGATCCAACAGACCAATGTAAGGATAATGTAGGTTAGGTCATCTATGTCAAGAGTAACTGATGCTAAGTAATAATAAAATCAACTCATTGGACATATTTATAGGAAAGGGGCAAAAGTAAATCATTTTGTAATTCCTCAGGCATAGTCGCTTACAGTCAAAGCTGTGAAGGTGGGCATTAAAGAGAGAGCCCAGAAAAGGGACATGGGAGGGAAGACTTCCTTGACAGAGGGACAGTGAGAGGGATAAAAGTGTAACTGATAGTTTTAAAATTACTAGTTACACTACCTGTTCTCAAAGTCACAGAGAAAACTGTTACGGATATCAAACTTCTAAAATAATTATAAATTCTTCTTATTTAAGTGGTAGGTCTTTCAGAAATCTTTTTTTACTTAAAATTGTTTTTTTTCCACAAACAATATATTTTGATCATATTTCTCCATCCTTCAAGTTCTCTCAGATCTTCCCCAGCCCCCTACTTACCCAACTTCAGGTTCTCTATCTCTTTCTCCAAACAAAACAGAACAAAAGCAAAGATCAAAATAGTAAGTAGACAGTACAGAAATCATCACTTAGGTTTTTTTAAGACTTATTTTTACTTTTCTAATTATGTGAGTGTGTGTACCCATGTGTGAATATTTTAATGTGAGTGCTGGTGACTTCAGGATAGGGACCCTCTAGAGCTTTAGTTACAGGTGTCTGTGAGGCCTCTGATGTTGGTACTGAGAACTGAATGAGGTTGGATCCTCCCTAAGGGCATCATGACTTCTTAACTCTTGAGCTGTCAGTTCTACCCTGAAAGTATCATGGCAAATGCATTTTGAGTACCAGCCAGAAAGAATGATTATAGTAAGAAAGTTTTAGGGGACAGACTCGTGACTGCGAGAGTTCATTTGGAATGTTGATACTATTTTAACTCAGAGCCAAAAGAGACTGATGTTCAGATAGGACGACTGATGTTTGAAGGAATAAGTTGTCAAACTAATGAATTATTGAACTGAAACAATCAATAACTTAGCACTTAACCATAGACTTTTCAAAAGCATATACATAAGAGGCTGTCTCTGAAGTTACTTCTTTGTTACATTAGTGTTCATATTTATTTATTTGAATATTAAACATATAATAAGGAAATTGAAAATATTTAGCTTTATATTCCTTTATTTCAAAGAACAGTGATTGGGGGGTGGGATAGGAAAATGTTGTAAAGAGTACTCAGTCATTGACCTAAGTCACACCTGTTTGTTTCTGTTTCTTTTTGCTCTTTATTACCTGCCGACACTCTGCCTTGTGAAGTTACCTTGGATTCTAGGGCAGATAGGATTGATAAGATCTTTATGACAAGGATCAAGACTCCCTTTCAGTAAGGGAAGTCTCACAAAGTTGATCACTTATGATGAAACCATCTTCCAATCGGGAGCAGTTGGCTCCTAGTGGACCTGAGGCTTCACCTCGGAGCAGGAACAATTAATCATGTTTCTGGAACAAGATAGTTCTCTTCTATCAGCCACAGTCATAATGATTTCCCTGGAACCACCTTACAGAAACATAAAAGAGATAAAAACCAACCACGGCCCCCACCCTGCCTGAGATAATCTGCCTGGGGGCTGTACCACCTTGTTTCCCTTTCTCATAAAATCTCAGCATTCTTGTCAGCCCCATGAAGACAGGCCTGGTCTCACTACAACCCTAATCTGTTTGACCGGGTGTGATCGCACTGACTGGAGCTCTTTTATTCCTCACTAGTGTTTCCTCTTTGACTAGAGCAATGAATAGTGTGGCTGGCAGAGTCCAGGCCTTCCTAGACTCCCAGGCTGGTATTTTTTCCCCTTTTCCTGGGGAGAGTGCAGCTAAGCAAGCTAAGCTTTTTATTTGTTTTCTCTCAATTTGTGTCCCTGTCATGACAACATTCAACTAATAAACATATTAATATTAGAGATATGTATATTCAAAGTGAAATTCCAAACAAAAGTAGCATAAAGTATTTGGGAATGATATAGGCTGTCACGACCCGTTCTGCTCCACGTTGAGGGGCCACTTTGTTCCGGCCCAAGCTGCTGCTCTGGTCCTTGGGTCAGGGTTTAGCAAGAGAGAGAGTGGGGATGGAGGGGCAAGAGACTCGAAGAATGGAGACAAGACAGAGGGTCTGATCAAGTCTCTCTTTATTGAAAGGAAATCCTGGGTATTTATATGCTTTTCCATGTGCCTTGCCCTCGTAGACAAGCAGGGGAACACAGCTGAAGGCCTTTGCCACATGCCTTACATCGTGGGTACTATGTGCACCTTGCAGCTGGGGGCACGAAACAGAAAAACAAGGTATGTGAGAAAAATAAGATGTTTATCAGAGTGTGCCCAGCTGTTGCAGGCTGTTGAAAACAAGCCTCTTGTCAGGGTATATGGCTCAAGATGGCTGCAAAGATGATAGCCACTTTCTGCTAGGAGTCGGCTTCCAACAATAGGCCACCCTATAATGGAAATTTAAAGGGTTGTTGAGTTCTGATTGAAGCATAGAGACCTTGACATCATTTGCAGTTTCTCTTTTGGGGGAGAAATAAGTCATTGGTGTTATTGAAATTGTAAGAGTACAAATATATCTAGGAAAATGTTTTCTTTGGTTTTTTAGGATTGCTGCAGGGACTGGACAGACTGCTCATTTTACTCTTGCAGAGTAACCAGATTTGGTTCCCAGGTTCTCAGCTCCCACATGGGGACTCAACACCACCTGTGATTGCAGTTATGGAGGGTCCAACACCCTCTTCTGACATCTTTGGCATCTACACACATGTCCTACATGTAAACTCAGCCAGGTAAAAATACACATAAATTAAATGTATACAGTTTTTTTTTTTTTAAAGTGAATGGCTGCCGTCAGAGAGTGGGAGCCAAGACCCCTGGTCTCCTAGAGAAGAGAACTGCAATTCACGGGCTGCGACTAAAAACTTGCTTCAAATTTTTCTATTCTGAATTTTCAAAATAAAATAAGAGCATTTCTAAGGGAAAAGTTTCTCAACTGTTAGTGCATTTTAATTAAGTCTTAGGTGTGTGTGTTCTCATTTATCATTGTCCCAGCAGCAGAGGCTTATTGAGCATTTCTGAGGTAAAGATGGATGTCGAAAGCTCTGACTAGCACCTGTTATCAATTAAAGTAACCCACACAAGAGCAAATAATACAAGATAAGTCTCCAGTATTCTCAGAAACAATGAATAACAATCACAGGCTATAAATGGAAAAAAAGTGGCATTGATGATAAGGCCAGGGCTTTTAAACACTTGTAAGAGTCCATTTATAGCATCTCCCACTACCTTCTGTCTCGGCATAACTCTGTCTTGGTGGATGGAAGCAGGCATCACTTCCTCCTCAACCATTCCACTGGGTTTAATCATGAACAACCCTCCTTTCGTGTAGATCCCCCCATTTCCTTCCCTCTGATGTTCAGGCTTCCAGGCTCAGTAAGTCACATGGCATTTCTCCTCAGCAAAGCTGTTAGGACATACTTCAAACAGCCCCTGCTGGAGGGTGACACCACTGGGCAGGGGGAATCAAGTCAATACTTGTCAAACAATGGGAAAAACGTGGGGGTTGGTGGGTGTGGGACAGGAATTTTGACTGAGTCAAGTGACACATTTTCTGGACGAAATAGTCAATTCGTTTTAAAGAGGGTCCATTGATTCCAGAATTAGAAGATTGCTCTGCACCTATGAGGATGCAGAATTAGAGAAATGGTTTTAAGAGGACAGTTACATTTCCATTTGAATCCGTTGAGCCACCAGCACTAGACATAGCAGAAGATGTGATGGCTGCTGCTTGTGTGTCTACACTTAATCACGGTTATACACAAGACTCTCTTAGTGCATGCCCCCAATCAAAGTATATTAAATACGTATACATAATGGGAGATTGTTTTTAAACAAGGGGCTTTTTCAGGTTTGCTACATGGAGTCAGCTATTCTTTCAGTTAAAATAAAGTTTGACAGGTCAGTCGTGAGACATAAAAGTTTTTTTCTTTAAACCAGACAATTTTGTACAAATAAAGGGGCAGAAACAGAAACATCAAAGACTAGGAACTGTATACATTGTGCAGAGCAAAGAAGTTCTGTTCTCTTTAAAATTTTGACATGTGTTGTAGTGTGTGGTTAGCGCTCCTAAGCAAATGTAAATTGTTTTGCAAGTAACCACCCCGCCCTGCTCATTCACATCTTCCCAAGGTCATGTGAAGGCTGCTTGAAACTCCTGAGGAAAAGGTACCATATGCCGAATAGGGTAAGTCACACCAGAAGATGAGAATGTAGTAAGCTACCCATTAAATAGTACATGTTCTTGATTTAAATGGTATTTTGATTTCTTATGACAGTAGTTCCAAGAGAAATCTTTTGGTCTCTGCATTCACCTGGTCCTATTAGGACAGAAAACTTACGGCCTCTTTGAAGGGTACCACGAGTTGGTACTGGGACTGGTTGCCTAAATAAAGAAGGACATACAGATTGCCTTTGCAGATTTGAAAGGGAATTTCCCACTTACTATATTTTCTCACTGATCTGTTTGTTGTCTGACTGACTGGTTTTCATTTAACACATTATAAGAAGAGTTTCTTGGATGGAAGAAGGTAAGTGTGATCATTTGTGAAACCGAATCTCTGCCTGCCATCAGTGGGAATACTTCTGTACAGGAATGCTCTTGTAGAACACGGGACAGCTTGTAGGACAAGGAATCCCTTCAGTTTTCCCATAATTAGCTATTTTTGTGAGTCTCATTTCTGGATCCAAACTATTTCCTGAGTAATTGACATCCAGTATCACATAATAGAAGAAATCTGGAGTGAAGAACTAGGCAGCTGTAGATTTAGACATAGCTTCTACCATTTCCATCTGGGGTGCTAGAGAAATTCTATTAGCTTTCCTGGGCTTCAAGCTCTCACATCTGTAAAATTGAGATAATAACACCAATTTACGGAGGCGTATTGTAAGAATTAAAATGCAATTTATATGAAGCTTTAACATGTAAAAAGTATCAACTTCCCCTTTCTACCTTCAACAGAACTGTTTAGAAGTTTCCATTTGGGAGCTATCAAGAAATATTCAAACTATGAAAAGGCAACTTCTTCCTTTCCTTGCAATTACATGTTTATTTTGGTAGTTTCAAACCTCTTGCTCTAAAAAACCTCAATGTTGGAATCAGAACAAATGAATGAAGGATTATGTGGATTCTTTTTTTCTCCCTCCTCTGTCTTATTTTTTCCACCCGGACTCCCAACCCAGCTTTAAAAGTAAGCCATTTGGAAGATGGGCACAGGCACATCAAAGGCTCACACAGACTCCTCAGACTCACTTTGCCCAGGGCTGAACTGGAGATCTTTTCCCACCACCACCAGACACATGATCTGGAGAGTGAGGTTTTCTCTAGCTCTCCTTCCTGAAACCCCCTGCACACAACTAATTCCAACAACTTGTCTTACAGCCTTTAAGTCAGCGGCAGTTGTCTCCTTCCCTCCTTTCTTCTTGGCTCTAATTTTTGATGTTCTTTATTTCTTCCCAAGGTTGTTGTCATGATCTCCTCATTTTTGTCCTATCCTTTGGTCTCAGTGTCGTACAACAAAAACCTACCATATAACTTCCCTACTTAGAGTAATTAGGGACCTATCTATACAGAAGTTAAAGCCTAAATTCTACATCCCTCCTCTACTTCTGCAGTCTTATATTCTGCCTTTTCTATTCCTGCTCCTTCATCTCCTCCTACACGGAACCATAGCTGTGCTGTTCATATACTCTGTAGCATTATTTGATGTTCCTTCTACATGAGCCTTTTGTTGACCAACTGTCTTCCCAGAAGGTACCCAATTCAAACATCACCTGATTATATTTGTTTACGGATTCTTGATCTTCAAGACCAAGAAGTAACCATTACCTCTTTACTGTAAGGCTTGGCTTGGCCTCTCTGAGTTCACTCACCTAGGAGGAAAAAGTCAGTGTCTGCTCATCTTTGTGAATTCAGATTGTCTCTCATAAGATGTTATGACTTTAAGACTTCATTCAACAGTTGAAGTCAAGAGCCAGATTAAGCTATGGAGATGATAAAGTCAAAAGAGGGAGGTAGATGTGATGAGGTTGGGTATCACTCATGGAAAGTAAAGGATAATGCAGTGTTTATCAGATTACCTCAAGCATGATAATTTTATGTGATAAAATCTATCCAACTATAAAAATAGTGAAGGGAAAGTCGGTGACAACGAATATTTGGTTCAAATGTCAGTGACTTGACCCTTGAACTTTTAAAACCACAATATATTAGTCAGAGTTCTCCAGAGGGCCAGAAAAAATCAGAAATTTTCCCTTAAACATCTTTATATATGGACCATCATCACCTGAAGGTGGTGTTCCCTCTTCAGTTAATCCTGGAAATACCCTCACAGACAGAGGTGTGCCTCTTAGTTGAATCAAGATCCATTCAGAATAAGGACCAAGATAAACCACCACACACAGTAAAAGTTAATATGGTTCATACTCTTGTCCAACATAACTTCCAAATGGACATGAGTTGAAGAAAATGACATTTCATGAGAAAGTGCTTGTAAACTAGAGGTCATAGCTAGTTAAATGGCGGACGGAATCCATGCAAGGGAGTTGATGCTGAGCTGAAACCTGAAACATGGTTAAAACTAACATGTGGAAATATGTCAGAAAGAGGAAATATTCCCAGCAGAGAAAACAGAGTCTGTGAATATCTGATACAATGACGTGTGAAGGTACCAAGAGCTAAGACTAAACAGACATTTGAGAATTGTATTGTAAAAAAAGCCTTATATAGTTAAATGAACCATGGGATTTATGGGGGTCTACATAGGATTTTTCCAAATGAGAAGTTGCATGAGGCTTTTGACCCTAAAGGTCACATGACCCTGGGTATACTCTAGGAGGACCCCATAAACACAAGGGAAGGAAGGAACAGGCTACTTCTATGTAATTATAAGACTCCATGTTCATATCTATATAGTCTATAATCTGGGAAAAAGAGTTTAGTCTATTTTACAAAAACGTAATGGAAAGCAGAGTTACTGGGTGTGGCATAGTGTAGAAGCTGGAGCAAGTGTCTTGTCCTTTCTATCCCATTCACATATCATCATACTTGGGGGAGGAGAAGGCTCAGATGGCAAAGTATTTGATGAGGCATTCAAAGAATTAAATACCTTTATGAAATCAGGATATTAGAGTTGACTAGGTCAATTAAATCTAAGCAACTGCAAAATATATAACCGTAAACTACAAGTTCCCCAGTCTACCTACATAATAAATGTGAGTGAAGGGTCATACATCTGAAGACCCTTAGGAACTCGCTGTTCTTAAAATTCTACAGGCTTTCCTTTGAAGTCTGTACTGCCCACACATTCAGACAGATAATTCATATTTCTTTATGTAAACAAATGTGAACCAATTTCATTTATATATTTTTAGCCAAAATTCTTGTTCAGAAAGGAGTGAATCATAGATTCCTAAAAGAGACTTTTGGGTTGTCAGTGATGTCACTGTAACCCTGAGCACATAACAGATTGCAGAGTTTTGTTGGTTGGATTTTCCCATCTCAGTTTATGTTGTGGTGTATATAACATCCCTCCTGAAGTTTTCTTCTAGCCACTAGAAAATTGTTTTCCAGAAAAGGTAAAGCTCACCCAGTTACAGAAAGGAGATATCAACACAGAGATAGTCATGTAAACTCACAGTACTACGGCTGTAGTTTCGATGCTCAGAAAACAAAGGAAGGCACTCCTGGAGATGGAATAACATATATAAGAAAGATATGTATCCCCCATCAATTCAGAGATGAGTTGCTTTCTAGGTGTTACAAATAGATTCTTTATCTTACAAAGCACAGAGTTAAGGGACTTACATGGCTGGCTTACTACATATTCACAATCTGTCTTGGAGGCAACAGGAAATCATTATCTTTGGTAGACTAATTCAGAAGCATTGCCAGATGACTTAAAGGGGTGGTGTTGGTGGCAAAAGAGCAATAAAAAGAGGCTCTTGTCACAACACAAGCATGAGGAAGCAGCAGCCCTAGAGCAGGCTGGCCTTCCTAGTGCTACAGCTCTTTAATAGAGTTCCTCATGTTATGGGCACCCATGACCATAGAATTTTACTACTGTTATAAATTGTAATATAAATATTTACTATGCAGAATATTGGATTTGTGACCCCTCTGAAAGTATTGTTCATCTCCCAAACGGGTCACACCCCACATGTAGAGAATCAGTGCTCTAGAGACTTGTTGAGGAGGAATGAATAGTTAAGCAAAGGAAAAATTAAAAACAAAACATAATGAGTGGCTTAGTTAGGATTTCTATCGCTGTGAAGAGACACTATGACCACAGCAACTCTTATAAAGGAAAATATTTAATTGGGGTTGGCTTATAGTTCTTTGGTTTACTCCATTGTCATAATGTCAGGGAGCATGGGAGTGTGCCAGCAGACTTGGTACTACTGGAGAAGTACCTGAGAGTTCTTCATCCTGATCCAAGGACAGCTGGAAGAAAGAGAGACACTGGACCTGGCTTGAGCATCTGAAACCTCAAAGTCCACCCTCAGTGTCACTTCTTTAAACAAGGCCACACCTCTTCCAACAAGGCTGTACCTCCTAATAGTGCCACAGCCTATGGGGGCATTTTCATTCAAATCACCACTATGAGTATGATGGTTATGGAGGCAAAAATATAGAGAGGCACTATTAATGGACACTGTTGACTACCCATTATCTGGCTTGGCACATTCATGACACACATTTTTTTTTATGAGTTCATTATCGTCATATTTGATTATCTGACCAGGTCTAGGATATTCATAATCATGATCTGGGCACTAAACATGAGTTTGGTCAAGAAGGATTAGGTACGTCCATAGGCCAGCCTACTTATAGAAGGAAGCTCACACATGTACTTGGAATATTATGTAGAAGTGTCTTCTAAAAAGTATTCAGCCTTGAATTTCATTGATTGTCTTTGTAAGAAAGTGCCATTTTCACAGAGGGATTACATTCACAGCTCCTTGCATTTCTTATTCTTTTAGCCCATTTATCAAACTCAGTACCCATGTCTATCTGTGATAATACTGTCATTTTGTCCACTGGATTATATGTCTTATTAATAGAGGAAAGCAAGGGTCCCTGACTGTTGTGTTCACAAAAGCACTACCAGCAACAAGTAGAGTATTTGGAATGTTCTCCACTCCCAGTATGTAAGCTGAAAACCTTTTCTCTATAAACTAACTAGCATGGGCTGTGTTATTATAGCAAATAAGATGGGATAATTTAATTGGTTTCTAGACCATCTTTCCTTAAACATTATATGCATGATCATGCACTTACATACATATCCTTTTATATCATACATTTACACACAAATGAAGACAGTTTATGTACCGTATTTAAATATTGCAGTTAAAGTTTGTTTATATTCCTTATTACTTGTACTATGTGGCTGCAGATGTGTTTGTGTGTGTGTACATGTAGACATCAAAGGACAACTTTCAGGAGTAAGTTCTCTCCCTCCACTATGAGTGGAGTCCAGGAAGTGGAATCCATGATCAGACTTGGTAGAAGGTACTTTTACACACTGATTTATCACCTACCTTATTCCATGAGTTTTTACATATTGTGAACAAGCTGTTATCAGGTACAGAGACTCTGCATTCGTTTCCCTCTAATTTACTCAGCTCCTTGCTATAGGACCTTTGGGTTGCTTCCTGTTCTCTTACTCTGTTAATATTATTGCCGTTTTTATTATTGTTGTTATTCTTGAATGCACATTTCCTCCCATGTTTATTCAGGGTCAATTCATGGAAGTGGGAATACTGCTGAGTCAAAGAGTAGGTGGAGCTACAGCTCAATGCTAGTGCCCATTTGTCTTTAAAAATGTTTTCTCAGTGTAGATTCTCACCAGCAGCAAACCAATGGCCATTTTCCCTATGTAGCCAATAAAATGATATTGTAAATAAGGTCATTTCACAATGTGCTATTTCTCTCATAACTATTTGTAAGTTTTACTTTTCTCTAAGGTCTTCACTGCTTTCTGCAGATTATAGGAGTTAGCAAGTAGAAGGCTTCAGAATGAGGGGTTCTTGGGAGGCACTGAGGAAGGGAGGTAGGAACAACAGACCCATGTTCCCTTTCATTTTCATGTATGTGTGCACGTATGTGTCTGTGTTACATTTGCACAAGTGTAAACAGGTGTGTGAACAGGTGTGTGTGGTAGCCTGAGAAGGCTGTCATTTAACCTGTTCCGTTAGGCTCTGCCTTCTTCTCTTGAGAATGGGTTTCTCACTAATCTGGAGCTAGGCTACTGGCCAGCAAATCCAGCAATAATTCTGCTTTCTGTTTCTGTCCCACTTCCCCTAATGCTGGAATTTCGGGTGTGTGCATGGCCATGCTCAGCTTTTTTGGGT
Source organism: Grammomys surdaster (assembly GCF_004785775.1). NCBI lineage: Eukaryota > Metazoa > Chordata > Mammalia > Rodentia > Muridae > Grammomys > Grammomys surdaster. Next base: position 9,868,577 of record NW_021621323.1, on the reverse strand, counting down.
AGGTACTGAGGATTCAAACTCGGGTCCTCATATTTATGTAGCAAGTGCTCTTACCCACTAAGCCATTTCCCAAATGCAAATTCTATACTTTCCAGAGGCTTGAGAAAGGGCAAGGAATGCTGAAGCCGGGAGCCTGTGTCAAGGCTCACACAGGAGGAAACTGTTTATCTGATTAGCTGGAATGATTAAAGCATGCGCTCTATCTCACAGTAGATTGCCCATCGCTGGAAACATAAGCTGTGTCCAAAGCATCTCAGAGTGCCTTTGAAAGAATCCTCTAAGATCCTAACTTACTGGCTTTGAGGACTGAACGGTTAGTAGGTATATGCCTGTCAGCTAATCTGATCCTTGGACAGACTGTGCACTTGGAGGATCTTGTGGCCTTGGGTGGGGGTGGGAAGACTTGTTCTCAATAGTGACAGAAAACACTGAAGTCAGTGTCAGTGGGAAGGACATGATCTTTAAATTCCTTCTGAATTAAATTGTGTGATTGATGAGTTAAGAACTGTTTCCACTTAACACAAATTGGGAAAGTGATAGTGTTGATGGAATCTTTTTATAACTCAATTTGAGGACATGATTTGGAAGAAGAAATGAGGCAAGAGATGACTTAGCTGATTATAAGTTACTATTTCTTTTTTTAATTGGATATTTTCTTTATTTACATTTCTTCTCCCCAGAAACCCCCTATCCCATCCCCATCCCCCATCCCATCTCCTCTCCCCCTGCCTCCAAGAGAGTGTTCCCCTACCCACCCACCCACTCCTACCTCCCTGCTCTCACATTCCTGTACACTGGGGCATCAAACCTTCACAGGACCAAGAGCCTTTTCTTTCATTGTTGACCATCAAGGTCATCCTCTGCTACATATGTGGCTGGAGCCATGGGTTCTTCTTGGTTGATGGCTCAGTCCCTAGGAGCTCTGAGGGGTCTGGTTGGTTGATATTGTTCTTCTCATGGAGTCGCAAACCCCTTCAGCTCCTTCAGTCCTTTCTCTAACTCCTCCATTGGAGACCCAGTCCAATGGTTGGCATCCACCTCGTATTTGCCATGCTCTGGCAGAGCCTCTCAGGAGACAGCTATATCAGGCTCCTGTCAGCAAGCACTTCTTGGCATCCACAATAGTGTCTGTGTTTGGTGACTGTATGCAAGATGGATCCCCAGGTGGGGCAGTCTCTACCCGGCCTTTCCTTCAGTCTCTGCTCCACATTTTGTCTCTGTATTTGGCCTGGTATTTTGTTACTCCTTCTAAGAAGCACTAAAGCACCCACACTTTGGTCTTCCTTCTTCTTGAGCTTCATGTGGTCTGTGATTTATATCTTGGGTATTCTGAGCTTTTGGGCTAGTATCCACATATCAGTGAGTGCTTACCATGTATGTTCTTTTGTATTTGGGTTACCTTATTTCTTGAGAATGCAATTTTATACTAAGAACAGTTTTAACTGGAGTAGAAGGCTCTGACTCATGATGCCTACCTTTTCACCTGACTACACGTATTTGATTTTTATATCTCTCTCATCTACTTACATGCACTGGTCCATGTGGTCAAATCCAGTCCACGCACACTCAATTTTACCCATAACTGTCTAGTTCCTGTGAGTCATTCTCACACTCATTCTCTCTTCTGGGATTTATACAAATGAGCAAGATGCTGAGCCCCAGACGAGATGGAAAGAAGACATCTTCAAATATACATTTTGCCTCTTCTTCTTTTCTTGTAGTCATCTTAGGATCCTGCCAACAGCCTGCGGTCGTTCCTCATGTAATTTAGTTTAGAAGATAGCTATCAAGGGTGTATCAAAATATTTTTACTAATTTATATTGAGATGCATGGTTTCAGTATGGGCAATCATTCAAATGCCCGATTAAATCTGTTGGAAGTTCTGTGTGCTAAAGCATTTCACATCCTGGGAAAATAAAACCAAATACGTTGTTTTCCTTTGTTCTCCACTCAGCCATGTGAAGTTAAATAGAGCTTTCAAAAGAAGGGGAAAATGAAAAAAATATAAATAAATCCCTCTAAATCAAATTGACCTTCCCTAGGCATTTTCCCCCTCGATCTTGGCAGGGACTGAGTCTATAGTCTTCTGTTTTTGGAGCACTCTGTGTGGTCTGCTTCCTGTGGCTGCTCCATTCTCTGAAATGACAACATTTTCAGAGCACAGTAGCTTGATACACATTAACTCCTAGTCATAGGAAATCAGCTACATTTCATTCAAGGTGAGGGATTCATTCCTGCCTTTGGATCCTGTAGCTTTATTACTGCTGATACAGGGCAGCCCACACCCCAAGAGGTGAGAATAGGGTTTCCCTGTTTCCCTCAGGGCCACTTTCTTACTTGGTTTCCTTGACCACCCTGTTCTGTGTTCTGACCTGTCTCATGTCAGCAGGTGTTCTTCTGGTGCTTGGCTACACAGAGAGAAAGAAAAGCAGAAAAGTTTCCGAGAAAAGTTTCATTTAGATGAATCCAATGAAAAACAAAATTTTATTTCTACTTTTCACAGATTAGAGTAAAACTCAAAAGGATAGAACCTGGGAACTGGGATAAAAGTTTGGGGATTTTGTTTTATGTTTGATAGAGTCATTCAGCTTTGGAGTTATGTTGTGGTTTTGGGTTTTGGTTCTGATTTTTTTTTTGTTGTTTTTTTGTTTGCTTTGTTGTTGTTTTGTTTTCTGCTCTTTTCTTGTGCACAGTGCCCCATTCTTGCTTCTGGACAGAGAGAAATGGTTTCACCTTGAACACAAAGCCCAATTTCCTTCACCCTATCATGCTGGGGCATTGTGTAGACTGAGTAGAAATGCAAAACTTTCCTGTGAAGGGGACGCAGACAACCGTTCTCAGACTTTCCCAAGCACTCTAGATGAAGAAGGCCTCTGGTGTGAAGCCTTTGCAACCTCAGTATAAGATTTCATTGAGTACATATGCACGCCAGTGTGCAGCACACCATTAATTGGAACAAACTTGCTCTCTGTAACTGCAGGGATTCAAAACTCCTGTTTCCTTAAGCAGACACAAACTATTCTCATCTAATTGACTGACCTCTGGTCTCATTCAACTTTCTTATACTTTGAGTACATGAACTGCCCAACTCAAGGGAGGTTTATTTTTTTGTTTGGTTTTGTTTTTGTCTATGTGGATTGTTAGAACTGTCTTTGTTTTTGTCTATATCCTTGATTGTTAAAATACTGCATTTGATATTGTTGAACACTGGAAATATTTAACTGAGCATTTATTATATGGTAGGTAATTTGCCATTATCTTTTAAGCCACTACCAATATTGTGGAATAATTTTATCCACTTATAGGATAAGCAATGGAGACTCATAAAAAAAATCTTAATTCTTCTTTGCCTTATTATTAGTAAGTTAAGAAAATTGCAGAGATATATGTCATGTTAAATTCATATGCTATTATACATGTGTACCATAATTATGGCTCACAATTTTCCAATTATTGGTCATATTATCAAACATAGTGGTAAAATAGAAACTTTACCATAATTAGACTTAAGCTTCTCTTGGAGAAGTTATACAAGTTAGTGAAACCGAATTAAGTAATAACAACTGTCTAGACATATATTCACAGCAACAGGGGATAAAGCAAGAATTTACTATGAATCCATTATAGAGGCAAAGCAGGGCCCAAGAAGGGAATGAGTAAATCTAGGCACAGTAAACAGGGTACAAGAATAAAGTCATCTTAGGCAAGAATAATGTTTCTCTGGCCTATCGAACACTAAAACACATAGCTATTTGTTGGCAGTGTTTTGCTTACTGAGGGAAAAGGGAGTTTTGTTCCCCGTTATTAATGAGCCAATGGCTGACCACTCCTGGGTAGTTACCACCTGTCAACTAAAGTCATTTGTCCTGAAAAGGATGTAGGGATAATCTATTTGTCTGCATTTTGCTCATCACCTGAAGCACGGTGTCCAGAGGCTGAACTGAGCACGGTACATTATTTTCCATTCCAGCATTTCTTGATTGTCTATGAGATCTCATTTACTAGACCCTTAACTTAACGACCGGACTTATACTAGATGTATATTTGTAATGTGATGGTACCTTTTTCTTGTATCTGAAATACACTCTGGATAACCTTGTTATAGTGCTGACATAGTTGATAAAAATTTATTAAGGACAATACTGAGATTAGTGTAAAACAAAGGCACAGTATTTTCTTCCCCTAGCCAACCAAACCAAGGTTTAGAGATGGTGCTTCAAGCTCCCTGGACTGGTTGTGGGTGGGCCCAGACTTCTATAGGCCTGGGGTCACCCTGATACTTCCTCATCTCTGAGGTGGCCCCAGCTTCCACATTCTGAGCTCCCTAAGCTGCATGGCTCTTAGTCCATCTACTTTGTAATGGGTTGACTCTTTCTCAGTCTCGTGCCTCATATCACCAAACACTCATGGACTTCTTCAGGATGAGATCAACATTTATGTTTGCTCATAGTAACCATTGTTTTCTCTCCACTTTGAGATGATTTCCCTTTCCTGTTAGAGGGTCCTATCGCTTTTCCATATGGCATCTGCAGGGGAGGTCCTTTCTGAGCTCTGTGGAACTGTCCTGAATTCCAGCCAAGCTATATGTGTTAGTCATGTTCTTCTGAAAGCCACAGGGCATGGGCTGGGGTGTGGAGTGGTGGGAAACAGGGGTACAGTGCCTCATGTTCAAGTGGGAACGTATACAAGAAATTTGGTGTTTACAATAGCAAACCTGGAAACAAGCCAAATATCCACTGGAGGGGCAATGAATACGGACGGTAAAGCCACACAATAGAATATTGTATAGCTGTGGAATGAACGCCTTCCCACCCAGTGCTATGGGTGTAACATAGTGATTACTCATTAAGCAGAAAGGTCAGCTTCATAATACACATATTACAAGATAAAAATTCCACAATATGAAAACAATAAAAATTAAAAACAGTACTCTAAACTTATAAATATACCAAATAAGACTATATAAAAAGGAAAAAATGGCAGATGAAATAGAACTTGAGGTGATCATTATCTTGGGTTAGTGTGTTAGGGTAAATCGTTAGGTATTTATTTAGGTCATGGCTTTTATTTGAATGATGGATTTTTATGTGCCAATTTGTGTGTGTGTACTGTGTGTGCCACATATCAACTTCTGGAGTTGTTCCTTCAGTGTTAACCTTCTTAGTTTCTTCAGCAGGGTCTCTTACTGGCACATTAGCCTAGGTAGGCTTGCCAGTGCACACAAATGACCTGTCTGTCTCTGTCTCCCTAGTGTTAGGATTACAGATGTGAATGCAAAGCCTCACTTTTTATGTAAGCTTTGGGGATAGATCCCAGGGTCTCATATTTTCATGACAAGCATTTTGCCAACTGAGATTTCTCCCCAGTCCCATGTGTTTATCCTTACAATAACCAGTAAGCTGGTAGCTACATCAAAGAGGTCCAATTTGGATCAATAATAAGGTATCATGCACTAAAGATCACATATCAACTCACTCTGAAGGTCTGGAAACCCAGAGGATGTCACAGATAACTATGGTAATTGTTCAGGAGAAAAAGGGGAGGGAAATACTTAGGGTATGAATTGTGAGAATTAAATAAAGCAAGCTAGGTGTGCAGTATAGTGTTCTAGCTATAAATTCAGCTGTGAATAAACTATCTCCTATCTTCATTTTACTTTGTCTTCTGAATTATGATATAACTTTGGAAATACATCAATCTATAACCCATTTCTCTTTTAAGATTGAGCCAAGAGTCTCCCAAAACAGGAAAGATTAAACGGAAGCCTGTTGGTCACCCTGGGTCGTGTGTTCCCTAAAGCTATGACAATGCAGTGTCTTCTTCACTTATTTGGTAACAGAAGGTAAAGTTTTGGCAAGCCGGGTCACCAGAACCCTTTGCTTAGGGATTGATGGACAGACAACACAGCCATTTCTATTCAAGGTCTTGCCACACAGATCAAAGTCAAGGAAAGGACCAAGATATCCTTATCCTCAATTCTCTTTATAAAAGTTATTCCTATCTCTTCTTGTCCATAGAATGACTCCATCCCCACTGGAATATCCATGACATTCTTCAAATGAATTTAAATTATTCCCAACGCAAGGGAAACATTGACTTTGGGAGACCATTGCTCTATAGCCTGTGACTATCCTCAATGAAAATTGCTTTCAGAAATGAAAGAGTTAACAATGGGGAGAAGAAATACAGATATTTTCTTTCCTCTATGTTAAGCATGTGATCAATGAGACAATAGCTCCTTGCCTCATCTTTCCACTGAGGAAAACCTGTGTTCTGCGGCCAGAAGGTAGTGAACACATGATGCTCACCTGAAACTTCCAGGCTGAGAAACAGGAAAGGAAAGGGGAAAGTATCATTTTTCCCTTGAGCAGAAGAAACCCGGAGATAGGCTAAAGTGCTGGCAAATGTTCTACAAGTAGCTTACGTCTTCCTGCAGGACCTGTATACTGGGTCCTCTTTCCCATGTCAGTGCTATGCTCTCCTTGACTCCCCTTTGGTTCATGGTAGCAAACAAAGGCCCCCTTTCTCTTAAAGGAGCAAAGGTTTAATCTGAGAAAAGCATGGTAAACCACACTCCAGACAGAGTTTTCCCCTGACTCTTTGCAGCCCAGCAGAGGTAACAATGACTCATGGTAGGCATCTCCTGAGTGCTGGGCAGACCCCAGACAATCCAGCCAGATGGCCCTTCCCAGCACTGAGTGTTGCAATCACATGAAAAGAAAGCATGCTTTGTGTTAGCAGATTTGAAAATGGATCTCTGTTGTGGAGATAAATATAGAAATGTTATCAGGTTACTAATCTGCCACTGAACTCAGGCCCTCAAAGGAAAGTCGTAACCGTGCTTGTCATATCTGTCTTCAAAGGCTGTCACAAATATAGCTAATGAATTATAAAGCACCTGCCTCCACCTTCGCCACATTCCCTTTATCTGCTTTCCTTTGTCTTTTGAAAATGATACCTACTCATTTCACCACAGTTCACAAGGCTCATGAATGAACTGGAGCTTTCTCCTCTGCCTGCCTACCACTGACCTTGCATTATCAGTAACCAAAAGTCATGTTCTGTAATTGATTGTAACTGACCTTGGTGGAAAAAAATGAGTGTCTGTATTCAAATAGTTCAAATGATGGCAGAGGTGTGTATCTGTCTTTGTAGCCTACATAAAAACTTACCTTTATTGCATCAACAATCCACTTCAAATTATTTCTGAAATCTAAAGAAGACAAAAATAGTGAATTTTCACATAGTGTATGAATAATTTAACATCATTTAAAAATTATTATTAAAACAGTCTGGGGGTTATCAATTATCACCTTAGATTTCATTTTTCTTCCTTTATCTCAACTTTCTTATCTCCATCTCCTCTCCAAAGTTTTTCAGTGTACTTTCCTGCTTCTTGAAATTAGACTAGAACTCAATTTTATACTGTTTATTTAGACTTGCCAACATTAAAGGTAAACTGTTCTTATGAGTTGGGGGGGTATTCTCACTTCAAAGGTTAGTTGATACCTTTAAGCACTACCTTTTAGGATATAAGAAATTAAATGTAATGACTATAACATATCATAAAATATAAGTGTGCATAATTTTAAATGGTATGGATTATATATCTTACTTTGAATGTTATATATTTCTACAATTTTGAAGTGATACCTTATGGGCAGTCTTTAATCTCTCTCTCTCTTTCTCTCTCTCTCTTTCTCTCTCTCTCTCTCTCTCTCTCTCTCTCTCTCTCTCTCTCTCTCTCCGTCCCTCCGTCCCTCCCTCCCTCCCTCTGGCAGGATTTCATTATGCAGCCATGGATGACATTGAACTTGCTATATAGACCATGCTAGCCTTCTTGCCTCTGCCTCTAGTATCTGGATTACTTGGATTACAGACATTGACATGGATGGCTCCAACTAGTAATTTATTTTATAGAAGAGCTTCAGCTTTACCTCACAAAATAAAAATAGTAAGAATAGCAAGGCTGCTTTCCTTTATAATTCTCCATCTTTACCATAAGTCTATCCTATGATAGACATCTTGTGTCAGTGGCATGAACCAATCTGGATATATCATCTAAACTGAAGTTGATATGCTATTAAGTTTCTTGGTTGTCACTGGCAGTCATGTCTGTGGCACACTACATACAAACCCATTGTTCCCACCTCCTCTCGTGTGGGGTAGGACGTCTCTGTTTCTGATGATGGTCACAGTTTGAGGAGCCCTAGACAGGCATTTTCTAGAACATTTCCTCAGAGTTTGTCTGATGTTTGCAATGACTAGACCTGGCTTTGGTATTTGGGGAGAGAAAGCACAGAGGAAAGCGACCATCTCTGTCACTCCATCTGAGAGAACAATCCAATTGGCATGCCTTATGAGTGACAATGTAGTTTCACTGATGTCTATCTTTGCCAGGGTTTTTCTTCACAAAGTTCTTTTTCCCAACCTCCCCCACCCCACCATTCTAGTCTTTCTCTGGAAAGAACTCACTCCCACAGCCCCAATGTCTTCCTCCCCTTGCTTGACCATTCATGTATGTCAGTCTAGACACATGTTTACTGTATTATAATCTAGATGCACTCTACTTTCCTGCTCTAATTGCTCTGCGTTTGACTGTTGTGGGTGGTTTTTTTTATTGCTTCTGATGTCCTCTGACATACAACTTTCATCACAGTGTGTCTCTGTTTTTATTTGTACTTTTGAGAAATCTTTACATTTAAGTTCTGTTAAGATGTTCCAGGCTCATGTATGGTTTGTGATTTTGCTTAGAACTGCTCCTTTCCCGTAGGTCCTGGCTCATTTTGGATACATTTATTGGCATTTATTAGCTGCTTGGGTGCCATTGATTCTAGGCTCTCCTAGCCGACTAAGCAAGGATATTTCTCTGTGTATAAGTGTATGTATAAAGTTAAAACACCAGTTCATATTGAACTTTCCAGTTCTAAATCGTTACCAGATGTGACACTTTTGCTTTCTTCCCATGCTCCTCTCTGAACTCCCAAACCAACGGTGAGAAAATTGGCTTTTGCCATCTACCGTGTATTCATCCTGTTCTTCAGTTCCATCATGCATATGTATCAAGGCATGGTACTCCCAGTCTCTTGAGAAAAATCTCTACTGCCCAATCTAGCACTTGTGTAGATCCTTTGACCTTGATTCATTCAGCCTCCACATTTCCAATGTTACTTATATCAGTGTTTTTTAAAACCACCCTTAGTGAGTCTGTCTCATGTATTCATTATGTGGTTAAATTATTTTTGCACATACGCATCTCATTCTGGGATCCCTTGACTCCTAAATGAATTTGTTTTAGCTTACATGTTTCACAATTTGCTTTCTGCGTTGTTTTCTTTTTCTTTTCTCTTTCTTCCTTTCATTCTTTCTTTTCTTTCTTTCTTTTTTTTTTTTACAAATGTAGAATGTGTGTATCCAAAGCTAGCATATCTGCATATCTGTTGTCATGGTTTCGCTGCCCTTAAACATCTCTTTTCATTTCATTTTCTCAATGCCCCCCCCCCCCCCGAATCCCATAAGCAGTGATCTATTTGCCACCTCTATAGTTTCAGCCTTTCAGAACACTATCTAATTGATATCATATGGTGTATCACTTTTCAGACCATTTCACTTAGCAATATGCCTTTAATATCCACTCATGTTTTCCTAGGTCTTGATAGCTTATTTCCTTTTATTTTAGAACAACATACCATTGTAAAGATATTATCAAAGTTTGTTATGCATTTGCCCATGAAAGACATCATGGCCTGGTCCAGGTTTTGACGATTATCAGTAAAGGTACTGTAAATAAAGCATACAGACTTTTTTGTTATCACATACTTTCAAATTAGTTGGGCAAACACCTATGAGAGTGATTTCTGGGTCATGTGAGATATATAGTTTTATATTGAACTATCAAGCTATATTCCAAAATGCACATGCCATGCCACATTCCAACTAACAATTAGAGAGTTGCCATTGTTCTACTTCCTCGATGGGACCAGGTATTGTCACTGTTATGGATTTTGGCTATTTCAAAGGTACATCATCATTTACTTTGCAATTACCTAATTATGACTGATCTCATGTGTGATTTCTTATGATTGGTTTTTATCTCTGGATTTTCTGTGCTAAAGTATTTGCTCATATCACTGGACCTTTGGCTTGCTTACTAACTGAACTTTAGTTTTCTTGTTGTTGGGTTTGAAGAAATAGTTTTGGATATTTTGGAGAAGAGTCTTTATCAGACACGTGCTTTCTCATGCTGTAGCTTATCTTTTTTCCCTTAATTGTGTCTTTATAAAATGAATTTTTATTATCAGAAAATTTAACTTGTAAACACTTTATTTTTTTTCTTTCACAGATAATGCTTTTGGAGTTCTAATTAAAAGTCTTTTTACCAAGCCCAAAGACCTTCTTCTATATTTACTTACGGAAAAGAGATTTATAGTTTTGCTTTTGACGTTTAGGTGTCTGCTCCATAATTTTACAAAAGGTCTGTTTTTAATTAAAAATAGATTTTTGCATGTGGACATCAATATTTCCAGCATTACTTGCTGAAACAATGACTGTTTATTGACTGAAATTACATTTTGTCAGAAATTAGTTTACTCTATTTGTGGGAGGTCTATGTCTATGCTCTCTATTTTCTTGACCTCTGCATTCACTCTTTGTCTTAACTACCATAGCTTTATGATAAGTTTTGAAACAAATAGTGTCTGCACTCTGCGTCTGCTCTTCCTCAGCCATGTGTTGACTATTTTGCCTAGTTTGTATTTTCACACAGACTTTACTACTAGCTTATTGATGTGTGCAAAATACTTTTCTTGAGTTTCAGTAGGATTATGTAGAATCTGTGGATTAAAAGATGAATAAACTTTATTTTAATGATATTCCAGTGAATGAACACACATTATATTTCCATCTGGTTAGAATGAATGGCAATCTGCAACAGACAGGGTAGGGAGCATCTCCAGGATGGGATAGGGGAGGCACCCAAGAATCAATGGGAGTGTCTTTAGCTGTGACTCACAGAATAAGAGATATATCGCCTGGGGATATAGCCAGGCAGGAACCCCAGTGGAGTGATAGGGGCACCAACCCACCCACAAAACTTTCAATCCAAAACTTATCCTGTCTACAAGAAATGCAGGGATTAAGGATGGAGCAGAGACTGAGGGAATGGCCAACCTAATAACTTGAGACCTATGCCATGGGCAAGCAATAATCCCTGACACTATTAATGATATTATGTTATGCTTGCAGAAAGAAGACTAGCATGGCTGTCCTCTGAGAGGCTCCACCTACCAACTGACTCAGACAGCTAAACAGTTGTTGGATCTCGGGGACTCTTATGGAAGAATAGGAGGATTGTAGTCCCTAAGGGGATAGGAACTCCACAGGAAGACCAATAGAATCAACTAACCCGGACCATTGGAGCTCTCAGAGTCTGAACGACCAGGGTTTCCTCCAGGCTTTAGAAATTCTCTTAGGCTTATACAACCAACTAGTGGTAAATATAAATCAGAACTTTGCTCTAATCTCTGATTTAAGACACTACATAGCAGCCACTTGTGTAGAATTAATATTTTAAACTTCTTGTCATGAAGCTTGCTTTGACTTGACAGAAGTTAAGCACTGTGGATCATCTTTTTCATTGCCCAGATTCTCCATTACTGGCCGGGGAATATTTACTCTTACAAGTTTACAGCTGAATTCTCCCAGAAGTATCTTCAAAAGTCAGAGGAAGCTACCTTGATCATGATTCCAACTGTAGTACAAATAAGTAACCAGTCTATCCCAGATTACTCAGTCATACTTCTTTATTTCTTCATGGACTTGATCCCACTAGCAGTAAGCAACATGGGTGCATGCAGATCTTTGTCTCAAACAAAAGCTTTCTTAAGCCAGCTATAATCACCAATATACCCAAGATAAAAATATAAAATGGCAGCTGTGTATGTATATGCTGTCATTGTGATATGTTTTCATTTTTTTAACTCAGCCTATAAGAGTGTAACTAAAATGCATTGACTGCCTACTATATGCCAGGCATTCTTCTGAGGTCTTAAATACATAGTGTACAAACATGCCCCTTACAACAATATAACTATTCATAAGAGTGTCTAGGAGGCATGATTTTATGAGGCCAGCCATCAAGAAAAGTTAAACCGTATAGATACACAGAGGAAAGAGTCTTCTTGGGAAGAAACATTGAGAAGTGAGACACAGAAAGAAGCTTCAAGATGAGGAACATGAAGAGCTCTCCACTGATGCCACATCTGGCATGTGGTATCAAGGCTGTAGGTCTTTCATGACGTGGAACCAATTAGAATATTGTGTAAAGGATCACACGGAAGCCATGAGAAAGCTTAGGTACTTTCATATGTTCTGGGTCCACATCTTTCTACTCAGTGCATGAGATACTAATGCTCATATTCACCCAGAAGATACATTTAGTGGAGAAGAGAGGGTTTAGAAACTTCATCCCCAATTCAACGTCCTTGATATTTAAAACCTTCTGCTACAACAAGACTAGCTATTTGGTAAAATAAAATAAAATAAAAAATCAAAGTCAAAGGGATGTCAATAAATAATTGGTTAGAAACTCGGCCTTGCCAGGCCTCTAGGACAAAGAGAAGGGCATTTCAGAATCAATGAAATGAGTTTTTGAGATGTTCTGTTTTAAGATTTATTTTATTCCTAATTTTCCTAAGTTTATTTGGAAGATAGATACTGTTCTCACAAAAGATTTTGCTGTGTTTTCTAAAATGGTATTTTCAAGTGTATGAAAATATGCTACAAAATGTCTTACTTATTTTTATTCTATAGTCTCTAGACAAAATAAAAACATCTCTTATATGAGATGGAAACTATCAATCTTCTCTTCCCCATCCACCATGGTTCTGTTGACACCAACATAATAATCTTTCACTCTCATGGCCACAGGAATGAGGATTCAAAGGAGATTTATTTTTAATTATCTGAATTGGCTGGTTGGTTGATTCAGAGAGAGAAAGGTGGTCAAAGACAAGCCAATCGTTATTTTTCCCTTAGATTCCTTGTTTTGGATCTTGACCTTTTGGTCCTTACCACAGCTAAAGTATCTCTAACCATTTAAATTCTTTGCCCACTTTAATATGTCTTAGGCTATTTCCCATGATTTTCAGTAGGTGTTGATCATTTGTCTTCAGGGTGTTTTATACACACACACACACACACACACACACACACACACACACACACACGTCAGAAACTGAAGGAGGGGCCGTCTAGAGACTGCTCCACCTGGGTATCCATCCCATGTGCAGTCACTAAAGGTAGACGCTGATGTGGATGACAGGAAGTGCATGCTGACAGGAGCCTGATATAGCTGTCTCCTTAGAGGTCTGCCAGATCCTGACATATTCAGAGGCAGATGCTCACAGCTAACCATTGATCTGATCAAGGGGTTCCCAATGGAGGAGTTAGAGAGAAGACTGAAGGAGCTGAAGGGGTTTGCGGTCCTATCGGGAGAGCAACAGTACCAACCAACCAGAGCTCCCAGGTTCTAAACTACTGGCCTGGGAGCACATAGGGAGGGATCCATGGCTCCAGCTGTATATGTAAAGGAGAATGGTCTTGTCAGGCATTGGTGGGAGAGGAGGTCCTGGTCTTGTGAAGGCTGGATGCCCCAGTGTGGGGGAACTTGAGGGCAGGGAGTGGGGAGTGGGTGGGTGGGGGAACATCCTCATAGAAGCAGGAGTGGGTATTGGATAGGTGTTTTTTTGGTGGGGGAAATGGGGAAAAGGGATGACATCTAAAATGTAAATAAAATATCCAATAAAAAATTAATTAAAAAAAGAATAAAAAACATACATGTGTTTTTGCATATACACACATACATGCACATACACACATACATGCACATACACACATACATGCACATACACACACAAACACACACATATGTATATATATCCAGAACTGTAATTGTTTTCTTACCTAGAAAGTCAAAATAATGTGACTACATTCAAGAGTTAACATAAATGAAAATATTTCAAGTAAGAGGGTAAAAACCATAAAAATAAAAAGTTTTCTTGAGCAGCTTAAGCTGGGTCAGTGTGCTATTTCCTTTAAAGAATAGAAATGAAGGCTGGAGTGGGGTCTATTAGGGCTCTGGGGGCAGAGGAGCCGGAAGTGGATATGACCAATATTTAGTCTATAATGTATGAAATTATCAAAATATTCTTACATGTAAGAATAAAAATAATTTAAAATAAAATTAGCACAGACAACTGATGAAATAATATAAATAGAGTAATGTCTTAAAAGTTAGTACATCCCTACTCTAGAACTTTTAAATAAATAACAAATGAAACTTGAGGCATTTGGGAGAATTTTTACGTATTCACAGTAATTCATAGAAATATCTTCAATTTTTATTCTTGTCTAGGTAGTCTTCCTTTCTGCTGTAATTGTGTATGTCTCATTCAGTGCCATTTATTAAGCATAATTGAAAGAGAATGATTGTAATATTTTCACTATTAAACACTCAGAACTTAAGCCAAATATCAACAATATCTAAAACCTGGCAGAAGAGTCTCCCCAGCCTATATGATAAAATGCTGTTCTTTAATGTTTCTTATGCAATGGTGAAACTCAGGCATGGTGGTTGGAATGAGAATGCCCAGCATAAGCTCATATGTTTTAATAGTTGGTACCCATTGATCGAAATGTTTGGGAAGGATTAGGAGGTATTGTCTTGTTGGAAGAGGTATGGCACCAGGGGTGGGCTTTGAGGTTTTGAAAGACTCTGATCATCTCTGTGATTCTCTCTCTGCCTCTTGGTTCTGTCTCAAGATGTCTCAGATACTCTTCCAGAGCCATGCCTGCCTACCTGCTTGCTACCATTATAATGGCCATGGACTCTAACTCTCTAAAATCGTAAGCACCAAATAAATGTTCCCCTTTTATAAGCTGTGTCAGGCATAGTGTTTTCTCACAGTGTTTAGAGGGTTAGTTAGAGGGTTTCTATTGTTTCGATGAAATACCATGAGTAAAAAGCAAATTGGGATGGAAAGGATTTATTTGGCTTATACTTCCAGATCATAGTCCATCATTGGAAGAAGTCAGGACAGGAACTGAAGCAGACCCGGAACCTGGAGGCAGGAGGTGATGCAAAGGCTATGGAGGGGTGCTGCTTACTGACTTGCTCAATCTTCTTTCTTATAGGACCCAGGCCCTCCCCCATTGATCACTCATTAAGAAAATGCCTTACAGCTGCCTCTCATGAAGTCATTTTCTCAACTGAGACTCCTTTCTCTTTAATGACTCTTGCTTATGTCAAGTTGAAATATAAAACCAGCCAGTACACACACCTGTAGGCTTAGATTTTTTTAAAACCTATGTTTAATAAGGGTTCTGAAATGCTTTGAACCCCTACTAGGTCACCTTACAAAGGTAGGGGAGAAAAGATGATAGGTAGGACAAGAGGTTGTGGACCTGTTTAGAAGTAGTTTCTTGGGGTGCTTCCAATCTCTGTTTTTTAGACTACCAGCAGTCCAGTTCAGTAGTCTCAGGATACCAGACATGCGTCAGCAGCAGTAGCAAGATCCAGTAGAAACTGCCAGTACTCTGCTGAATCAGCACAAGTCAGTGGGAGCAACCAGGACCAGCTGGGATGCCAGGAGAAGTTCTCTGCCTTGCCTCTCTCAGGGAAGCGAAGTTTAGTGACGTTAAAGCCAGCTATGCAAGCACACTGTCACTGTCCTTTTAGTCCTATTTATACTTTCTCCAAACATCACATGCCCTCCCTCAGATCTTGCCTTAGCAACTCATAAGTTAGCCACAGTAAAACATCATGTGAGTCTGTATCACCTGACATATCCAGAAACTTCCACTTCACAGAGCAGTATAAAAGAAACTAAGACATCAGGGATGCTTGAATCTGTATTTAATCATGTCCATGTATTATGAACAGTAAAAATATCCCACAAAGTAGCTCCTCAAACAGCAATTTCATAGTTTTTACTTATCTCTTTTAATTTTATTTAACACTATTGTGTGTATGTGTGCATGATGTGGGTCATGAATGTCATAGCACATATATGGTGACATACAATTCAGGAGAATTGGTTCTCTCTGTCTTTACATAGGTTTGGGGTTCTGGAAATCAAACTCAGGTTACAAGGCTTTCAAAATAAATAACTTTATTGGCTGTCTCCTTGTATGGTCCTATCAAGCAGCAGTTTTTAAAATTGAAAGTCACACCATAATAAAAGTCAAAGATATATCAGCTCGATACAGCTGAGTAATGATAGTAGAAATATATGAACCATTTTTGTTTTCTGTAATTAAACCATTATGTTTCTACCAAAGTATAAAACCTTATATGTCCAGTAAATACACCATAGTCCTCTCATATAATAGTTTAGAATCTCAGCTAAGGTGTTTCTGTATTCTTCATGGCTACACAGCATTAGCCAGGTACAGTGCAGTGTATTTTCAGCATTCAGAACCAAGGCTTCAATAAAATCATGTGTCCCTGTGTGGATGAGTACTGCCAGGAACACTTCAACTTTACATTTGATTTTGAATTAAACTTTGGTCAGTACACATTTTGAAACCTATTACTGTTGTCAAGTTTTTTTTTTTCATCATTTTACATGCAGTCACATGATCCCATATGGTCTCCAATCCACAATTTACTAAGTGGTGCTTTATGGTTTGATAATCTGTGCTGTGGAAAGTGAAATGCTGATCCTTATTTTCCAGCCTGGCATGGTGTAAGAAGGAACCCTGAAATGCTCTTCTGGTGAAGCAGAACTAAGTAGCCTTGTGTGACGTCTTAGTTAGGGTTTTACTGTTGTGAATGGACACCATGACCAAGGCAAGTCTTAAAAAGGACATTTAATTGGGGCTGGCTTTCAGGTTCAGTCTAAGCATCATCAAGGTGGGAGCATGGCAGCATCTGGGCAGACGTGATTGTAGGCAGACCTGAGATTTCTACATCTTTATCTGAAGGCTGCCAGGGCAAGACTCACTTCCAGGTAGCTAGGATGATGGTTGTAAAGTCTACACCCACAATGTCACGCCTACTTCAACAAGGTCACACCCCTAATAGTGGCACTCCCTGGGCCAAACATATGTAAACCATCGAAGGTGATAAAAGTCCAAGGAAATGTTTACTTTTCCCACCTTAAAAAGAAACAAACAAAATCCACCACACTCTTTCTCTCTCTTGCAGGTGGCAATATGTAGCACATCCCTGGAGATACGGGAAACACTTTGAAACCACGAGGTGATATACCCAAGGGAAAAAGGCCATTTGAAAAGGATGGCATGAAGAAGGAGAAACCAGGGCATATAATGTTTTGTTGTCCAGATGAACTCATTCAAAGAAATTAACACTTCCTTTCCTTTTATCCCCAAAGTTTCTACAAGGGAATATGATCTTTAATTTGAAAGCCTTTAAAAATGTAAATATTTGTCTACAAAAGGCATATGTTCTGAGGCCCCAAGAGGTGTTCTCCTCGGTAACAGGCACTAAGACATAGTCAGCAGAATATAAAATTTCTTATTAAGATGCAAAGTGTTAAAAAGCATATGAGAATTTTGAGGGAAGGCGGGTCAGTAAGTTGGAGTGTGGGATGTGGCTCTTAAAAAGTAGGGTGCTAGAGACATGTTGTTATTTCTCTGACCAGATGTTTCAGAACAGCTGTGTAGAGAAAGCAAATGAAGCCTACAGACAGGTCTGGGAACGCAGATATGAGAGAAATAAATGGGGTCTCACCTGCAAAGGTAGATAACAATGACATCTGACACTGGAGTCTATACTTTGAGAGGAGAAAAGCAAACATCTCTCTTGATAGTACTTATCTAGGACTTGTCCACAAATAGGCTAGGTGTTTTAATTTCCTGTAAAATGTTGAAATTAGCATAAAATGGTCCCAAGCTACTTACACATTTAGAACACCTGGTTAACGCCAAAACCCAATGTCCCGGGAGGTATTTACCCTCAACCCAGATGGTACTTCCCGAGATAAAGTCTCACACAACATGAGGTCACAATCTAAAATTATAATGAACACAAGAATCCAATTTACTACCAAACAGCAGATGTCACAAAGAACAATGTTTGATCCTAAGAATGCCAAGCTTGTTAGACTTCGATTACAGAGAGTACAAGATACACTTGAATAATGGAAGATACATAAGGAAAAAAAAACCTATTACTTGGACTTGCTAGTAGAAATGCATGAGAGAAGAATTTAAATTCTGGATATATATTGAAGACAGATTTAAAAGACTTGCTAATGGTTGGCTAGGAGGTGGGGGGAAGGGAGTTCACATTTCAGACATGGTGTTGTTCAGAACAAATAGAGATCAACAACAAATACCCATCGATGAAAATCATTATTAGAGATAAACTTGATAGACTGACCTGTTTATTAGAAAGACACTTGTACTCTAAGTTTATATGTTCTTACTAACATAGACTGAATACTGGGTAATATAGAGTATCACCAGATGTTATAGAAAATTTCACCATGGGAGAGGACAATTTTTGAAGAAATCCATTCTAATGACTGATAGAGAAAGAAAAATAAAAACATGTATTACCTTAACCGGCATATCATCAACAACAACAACAACAAAAACCTGTCTCTCCAAATGGATAAGAGCAGATTAGAAACAAGGGAAAATGGCAAATGATTTAAAAAGTAGCATTTATTGTTAAAGCAATCAGTTTCAAAATCTTTATTCAAGGTAAAAAAAAAAAGCCTATCTTTCACAAAGGGTACCTAGTTTAAAAGGTTACCCACTTTATCAGAACTTCTCTCTGTACTCAGTTATATAGATTTCCTACATTCTTTACTTTGAATAAATCCTAGTTCTCTTTGGAGGAAAATATAAGATACTATGTGACATCTGATCTGATTTCAGGACTGCTTCCCTCACCTCCTGGAGACATTCATTTCTATGCCTGTCCACACTCTCCCTCAGATGACTTCCTTGTCTCTCAGTGAAAGTCAGCGTGGGCCTAAGAGTGGTGGTAGGGGGAACACAAACTTGAAGACTGAACATTTGCTCTTGATTAGAAAAATGTGTCATATTTGTGTGGGTCAGAGGAGGGGGAATGTTGGGCTCTTGCATGATCTATTAATAAGAACCAGTTTAAACAGCAGCATATGAAAGTGGGGCTAATCCTGAAGCCAAAAGCCCCATATTCTTCACTTTCTCACTAACATTGGACCTGGTCTCTGCAGAGTCAATCCCAGAACTGGAACATGATTCTTTGAAGGCAGAGCCAACATTTAGAAATCTGAAATTGAGCTCAGGGCACAGCATAGGGTGGCCACGCAGGATGTTATTTAACACCGTTAGACAGGATGTCAATCTATTTGATATCTTTATTTGTTTCATGTGCCCCTGAAGAAAGCATTTATGGACATTTTTTGCTTTACATGTATTTTGTTACAGGGTATTTATTTTCAATTGTCAGGAAATCTTAAAGTCCCCTGCCTCTAGAAGACAGGGAATTTACTGAACAATTTTTGGACCTTGGAAAAATGAACACAAATGATTTTTTTTAAATCTTTTTTCCCCAAAGGATACACATTTAACAATATTACTCAGGACTCATTCAGAAAGTATGCTTGTCCTAAAGAATCAGCTAACCTAACTGAAATGGTTATGCAGCTTAATTACCTTGTCCATATTCCACCACCATATCCCTTTCCATCACATAGAAGTTAAAGATTAAAACACTATACAGTAAAGAGCAGTGTGCAGACATTGTGAGCATCACATTTAAGTGGCTGCACTAGATTAATGCTTGTGACGGTCTGGTCTTCAGACACAAGAACCAAATGGCCCACATTCCACTCTTCATCTGCCTCTTCTCTTTTTCCTCTCTTGTTAGTTTTGACTGTTTACAGAATGTAGAATGAAATCCTAATTGGTAATTTTCCATGAATTGACTAGCTCCTGCAAAATAGGAAAAAAACGAAATTGGAGATATGCATTTCCTTTGTATATAATATATAGAAAAGGGAGGCTTCAAAGAGAGATCAGTAAGTAAAATGCTTGCACTGTCAGCAAGAGGACCTGAAGTCGATGCTCAGAACCCACATAAACAAGCCAATCATGGTAGTTCACCCTGAAAATCCCAGGGTAGGACAGGCAGGTAAAGGTGGATCGCTGTGACTCACTATCCTGCCAGCCTATGCTACATCGAGTGCTTCAGCTCAGTGAAAGACCCAATATAAACAAACAAACAAACAAACAAACAAGTAAGTAAATAGAAGTGGGCAGTGCCTGAGAAGGAATGACAGGTTCCCGAGTTCGGACTTCCATATGCACCCACACACACGCATGTGCTTAAGTATACACACGTGTCTAAGCACATAAATGCACATGAATACATGTACACAAAGTAAAAACAAATACAAAAAGAATTAAAAGCTAGTTGCAGTTTGGAATACTTCCCACCTTAGATAAGGAAATATAAAGAGAAAAATATCGAATGAGAGTGGACCTCGATGTTTTCTGTTTAACAGCTAACAGTGAAAGTTTGCAGCTACAGGAATAGAACCTTCAATGCTTTGAGTTGCTACAGTAATATAGATTAAATCGGGTGATTTGTAAAATACGGAGATTTTGTCTTGGCCAAGACCAAAGCACTAACCGGTTTTGGGTGTGGTGAGTGATCTTGCACTTCTGCTGACTGCATGTTTGTGGCTGCCCCATCCAGAAATGACAAATGCTATCACTTCACAGGTCAGAAGGGATAGGAGGTCCAAGGGGAACTTGGCTATATCCCACAAGTCATTATCCTACCCACAATGGCAAACCTTCATGGCTTAATGACCTCGCTCTAGCATAGCCACTTCATACCAGAATGGTGGGGTTAAGTGTCGATGCATTAATATGGGGGTTTATTCAGACCACAGCAGAGAAGAGTGATGGCTTGATTACTTAAGTGAGGCCACATGGCCCGAGTGCATCAGAGATGCTGTACTACTGTTAGTGTCTATTTAGCCTCACTGAGAAGAACTGTCAATACTGATATTTTGAAAGAGCCTGTGGGATATACGAGATGTCATATAGGTTTGTAAGAACTTTATTATCACCAAGAAAGATTCTTATATGGCCACATACATTTTTCAAACTTGAGAAAGCAAATAGCAACACAGTATTTTCTTAAACAGTTATTTCTACTTTATATGTGTGTGTTTTGTCTGCATATGTCTATTCTTGACATGTGCGCAATGCCCACAGAAACCAGAAGATGGCATCAGATTCTCTGTAACTCGAGTTGCAGATGGTTGTGAGCCACCATGTGGGTCCTAGGAGCTGAACTGGGGTCTCTGTGAGAATAGTCAGTGGTCAAAACTGTTGAGGCATCTTTCCAGCCCCAGAAATACAATATTTACTATGGAGAAAAATGCAATACTTCGTGTCTTCCAAGAATTGATGCACACTTTCTCCTAAATAGATTTACAGATTAAGAAAAAAAAGACAAGGGCTAGACAGAGAGCTGAACACTTCAGAGCATTGGACATTAGTCCTGTCAACATGGGTTCAATTTCCAGCACCTACATGATGGCTCACAATCACCTATAATTCCAGTTCCAGGAGATTTCTGACCTCCCTAGGTACCACACACACAAGCTGTATAACAGCATACATCAGGGAAAATATCCAGACACAAAAATTAATGAAATAAATTCTTAAAAAGAAGAAAGACACATTTAAAGGTATGGAATAAAATTTAAAAAAAATTGACTTCAAGTTTTGTAGGAACAGAAAGTGTACGCTTGCATGTTAGAGGAAAATGGTGATTTCCAAACAGTCAGAGGAGTTTTGACAGTTGCTGATCCACGGCGTGTATTCACTGTTGATGTTTTGCATTTTTGTTTTATTTGTATCTGATTATGTTTACTAATAAATGGCTATTTGATTATCACTTAAGTGATGAGCTAAGCCACTTCACATAGAGTTGCTCACAGAAATTTCTTCTTAATGGCTTTTAACAATGGGCTCATATTTTATTCATGACTCTTGACAACAGTTTTCATTAAAGCTATTTGTTTGCTCATTTACTATGTGCATGTTCAATAACTGTTTTGTGTTTTTATCAGGCACTGCATATACACTTAGAGCAAAGCATTAGCTCATTTTTTTTAAATGCTTTGGTAGTCAACTTGTGGTCACAGCACTTACCAAGTTTCTTATCTAGATGATAAAGCCTATGGGTATCTTGAAGACAATCCAAGTGAGAGAATGAGGGACAGAAATGGTGAATAACCCCAAGCTCCGGCTTGTCACATAGTACTTGGTGATAGTGAGCCTGTAGGTACCTGGTGCAAACCACACTCTTCCTTCCCTTCTGTAGAAAAGAACGTGTCAACTACTGAAGTCCCTTTGATTTGTTTAAGACTATGTTTTCTATTCTTCTTTTACACTTATTTATTAATTGGTGTGTTGTGGGGTGTGTGTGAAGAAAATGTGGAAATCTAGGAAAACTTGTATGAACTGGCCCATTCTTTCAACTACATAGTTTTGAGAGACAAAACTCAGGTTTTCAGGTGTGATGGCATGGGACTTGGCTTGATAAGCTATCTCTCTAGTCCCTGAACTTTCTGTTTTCAATGAACAGGGGACTTTCCTTTCCAAAATCTCTTTTCAACTTTTATATTTACGAGCTGGTGACAATAGAATAGATAGTTATCTAGAGACATACTGCAAAAGAGTTTGTATAAAATACAGATAATATATAAAACCATTAAATGTGCGTTCTCTAGAAAATAAAAACAATGGAATTTAGTCCATGTTCAATCCAAGAGAAATATAAGTTACAGGTTTAGTTATTTGTGGACTTTTCCAGTAACTGGAATGGGTGTGTGTGTTAAATCTCAAATTTAGCAACATGATAAAGAAAATGTTAATTTTGAGAAACTTTGCACATCAAAAATATGAGAGAAGGGGAGTGGAGATGTGGTGGGGGTGGGGTGGGGATGGGGTAGGAGCATACCTGGAATGCTTTGTATCCGTGAATAGCTTCTAGAATACCACCCAGTAGGAACATATGAATTTAGGCATGGAAATAGCATCATGAAAGGACTCTGAAGGATCAGTAGTGTTGGTCATGCTGGGGTAGTAGCCTCAGTTCTCGGTTCTCCCTTTGACTGCCTTGCCCCTCCCATGCTGTTGTTAACCTCTGCATGCATGTTGCCCACAGTACAAGAGCTGGGCCTGTAGACTGGAACAGGGCTGCTTGCATGTTTATCTTAGTTCAACTGCTCTCAAGTAGTGGATCTTCAGAAAAGTTAATAAACTTAACACCTGCTAACTTCTCTAAAGGAGATGTGCTCTGAGCTAATGGCATTGAACCTTCACTCACAATGTCTGGTTCTCAATGATCTTTTATGATTTTATCATTTTTATCTCTATTAATGTATCTTTTGTTCATTGACATTCTCTTGAGAGCCATTAACTTTGCCTATACCTTAACCCACAAGTACTTACATCAGCTTACTAGGATGATTGAATTCCTTGATTATTGTCTCAGTTGTCTTTCCATGTATTAATTAGCACATAGCCATAAATAAGCATTTTCTTACCCTTTATGAATAGGGACATGGTATCCTTCCCAGTATGCACCTCTTCACCCATATCTTTAAAGTCACCTGGTCTTTTTCACCTCTGGATGCTGCAATTTGTTTTTCAGTCAAATTACTTCTGTGTGCAAGAAGTAATTTGCACACATGTCTTTGTTGTCACAGCAAGTCCTAACACAGAAACAGGGCTGGTATGGTCTATCTTCTGTCTGTGGCTCCACTGGCTCCTGCATCATGTGACCACTATCACTCTGAGCCTCCAGGAAACCTTCTGTCCTAGGCACAAGGGCAAAACAAGCTTCTTTTTGTCCCAGAGCTCTGTCCCTATTCCTCTTATTTGGAGTGTCCTTCCACCAGGGTAGCACATTATCCCAAGTCTGATGTATCATTCATTCTACTCCATTTCCAATCTACATAGTTGCGGAGGCCTTCAATGATCTTCAAAATGTATAGGTAATGGCTTCCCCATGATATACTCCATGGTTTCCCAAGATGCTTCTCTAAATTTTGTATTTAATGTATACTTGCTCAACCTTTAATATCTCATCTGAAACCTCCAACCAAGTGCATCCATGTTTATGGCTTATGCCATGAATTAATCCTTTTAAATAAAGTAATGGACAAATACAGCTGCCAGATTGAGAAGTTTGGTGGCAGAAGAATTCACCGATCTTTTTCTTCGGGCTGTTGAATTTCATGATTGACTTCATGTAATACAAGATTCTCCAAAGCTCCACATTCTATGGAATCTAACAAGGAACTGACTTGACTTTGAGTTATTCAGAACCAAAGCATGATGACTCGTCCTTCCTGTCAACTTCCCAGAGTGTTGTATTTCACTTTAAATACTTGTTTTTATTTACATCAGTGTGTCTGTGGTTGCCAGTGGAAACCAGAAGAGGTTGTGAGATCCTTTGGAACTAGAGTTACAGGAAGTTGTGAACTGCCTGACTTGGGTATTGGGAACCAAACTTGGGCCTTCTAGAAGAGCAGCAGCACCCTTAACTGTTGATCTGTCTCTTTGGCCTCCCAGAAGATATTATATAAGGCAGATGTGAAATGGCACATTGCATACTTTGCACTGTTAGTAGTCACTTTATAACTTGACTCTTGACAGATAAAGCTTGGTATGTTAATCTTTTTTGACTTGACTATATTTGATTACCTGGATATATTTGATCACCAACCCATAGCCTTTAAAGACATCATTACTAGAGTACAGTAACCACCCAGGAAAGTTCCTCATGTTTCTTATTAATTTTAAAGCATATGTAAAATATATAATCAAAGTCTTCACACAACACACACACTCACACACACATGCATGCAAGCACATATGCATATACATATGCAAACACACACATCCTTGAAAATACGGTAGTATTACTTCCTGGAATACCACCCATCAACAGCAAAGAACAAACTAGTCTACTGGAAAAGGCTGAGGGTAGAATTTGGTATTTAGAGTGAATACAAATTAAGTACTGTTGACAGACTGAGTTAGTAAGAAAATCATTATAATACAACAGTAGATAATTGTTACTTTAAAATACATAATAAATTAAATTATCTTAACAATAAAAGATTTCCCTAGAAAAATTAAAATGTTTAAAACCACTCTTACATGTGCTGATAATTTTGTTTTTGATATATTACTTTGTATTTACAAGTATAATTAAATTTTTAATTACTTTAAATTTCAAGACAGTCTCTCTTTATAGCCCAGACTAGTCTAGAACTCATGTAGTTTGATTGGCCTTGAATTCTTGGCAATCCTCTTGCCTTAGCTTAGTTACATTTAATATTTTAAGTGATAGAGAAGTTGATTTTTTATCAATTTTTATCAATTATATATTTATTAGTTAAAATAAAACTCTTTTATACTTTCTAGTTGTTGCAGGATCCATCTCAAAGTTTTGAGTTATATGATTATTTTTGTCATAGTCATCTTCTAGGATATCTCAAAATATTTATAATTTTCTTTCCTTGAGGGTTGAGAAGAACATAGTAACTGTCCATGGAAGATGGCACAGGATAATAATGGAGAGTGATATGAATATGATAAGTTTGTATGTGGTAGGTAGAATTCTGGGTCTATGTTGTGGTAGATGAAGAGTCAGCTCTTCTCCACTTGTTTCAAGGAAGACTCAGCTAAGCGCTGCTGCTTGGGTACAGATAGTCTTCAGTTCCTTCCTTGGATATAAACTTAGACCCAGATGTGGCTCCATGACTGCAGAAAGCTATGAGCAGAAGAAAAAGCCTAGGAAGAATATCTGTGGGATGTTCGAACTATGCTTGTGGTACTATTTCCAGTATCTAGCTAAACAATATATAAGCAGCAGTGGAAAAAATAAAAAAATGTTTATTTCTGATGTGAACCCAGAGTCCTGTGTCTCTGTCTACCATTATCCTTTTTCCCAGATCTCTGTGATACCCATGGCTGCAGTGGCTGAAGCACACTGGTAAGCACTTCTTGTATCACTGAGATCACTAAATTCATCATAATAAGTGCTCCTTATCTCTGGATTGTTGCAGGAACAACAGCCCTGCAATAATGGTGGGCTCTGCCCTGGTTTCTGATGCAGCCATGTCAGATGACAGAGCCAAAGACTACTCTCCTGTAAGGAAGCACTTCTGGGATGCCAGTGGGAGGACACTGGAATTCTTGAACCCTGATCAGATAAAGGCAAGTACACTCAAGCCCTTTTCAGTGAGGTGATGGCCAAGAGGCATGCCTATTCTTCTGGGCATGGGACAAAAGGACGAAGGGGACTCATACACTTAAAGATAGAAGGGACATTAAAGTCCACATAAAAGACACATTCTTAGAAATATTCAGAGCCATCTCTAGGAGGAAGCCTTTATACAGAAAGGGAAAACTGAAGGTAGTTATCATTGGTGTTTACTACCTGCATGCCCTCCCTCATAAAATGAAATAGAAAGTCCATTTTTCTATACCTCTAAGATCAAAAGTAATTCCAGCTACGAAGGTCATTAGGTTAGTTATTTTTTAAAGTCCCTCCATTCCTAGGAACCATTCTAAAAGTACCTAGCTGAGTAAATGAGAATACATTCCTGGAAACACATAAGCCTGAAGGACGTTGCAAAAATCCAAGAGTTCACTCAAGCGAAGAATTGGCAGTGGTACAAATGATACTGTTGGATGTCTTACTCCAAGATGAGTTTGGTCAGATTCCAAGTGTCTTCCCTGTGCATCTCCTGTATTCAGGAGAACTTGCATAACCAAAGATGTGATTCCTAGCAAAATCACTGGATTTGGAACCCTTCTTGCTGGCCTTCTATACATGACTCTACCACTAAGAATTTTATGTCAACTTTAATCAATCTAAGTAAAATTTAAAGAACAACATATGAAAGCCAGTGGAGGTATATTCCATAAAATAGGACTTCATAAAAGTTTGAACTATAGGATCCTTATTAAAAGAGAACACCAAACTGAAGTCACCAACACTGAACATCTCAATATTAAATATACTACCTGTGAAGCAGTTTTCTTTTATGCACAAATATCCATCTCCCTGAGAAATTAAAATGGAGCAGTTCAGAGTAAATTTTGCTCCGTGAGCCCTGGAGGTTGAACTATCATTTAAACAGGTTCATTCTAAGCCACTGTAG
Source organism: Grammomys surdaster (assembly GCF_004785775.1). Taxonomy (NCBI): domain Eukaryota; kingdom Metazoa; phylum Chordata; class Mammalia; order Rodentia; family Muridae; genus Grammomys; species Grammomys surdaster. The sequence continues at coordinate 9,841,355 of NW_021621323.1, read as the reverse complement.
TCACGGGTGACTCACATTAAAACCACCACTTTGGGAACACAATACTGACACCAAAACTACATGGGGGATAGCAAATAAAACTGTCTTCTCTAGTTTGGGGAAATTGGAGCTTGCCTTAGGGAAACAGTGACTAATTTACAACTAGTGTTTGGAAAGAGATCATCTGTCAAAATAAATGTATCTTTACTTCCTTCATGAGAGAAAGCAAGCTGTTTTATGGTGTTCCTTGGAATCCTTAAAAATAAAGAGCAACATTTACATTATTAATGATACGCTTTATTGCTACAGGTCAACTAGGTTCAAAATTGTCCATCTATAGATGGAGCTGGAGAGCTATGCAGAATTTTGGATACTGAGCTCTTAGGTCTGCATGCACAGCTTATGTTGTACATATGGACCCTGTCACATCTCTTTATGCTACTCAATAGTGCTTAACTGCAGGGACTCATAGATTCTCAAGGTTAGCAAGGTCAAAGACAGTGATCAGTAGAGCAGGGGCCAGAGTAGCTCCACTCTAGTTGCATGGGCCATTTGCTTTCTTCTCTATAAAGAGATACAGAGTCTACACTTGAAATTCTTTGGTGACACATATCAGTATGTTGTATGGACAATTTACTCTGCTAGAAAATCCCATCAAGACTTCTTTCTCTAGGCTGTCCCTCAACACCACAACCTACGAAGACTTCAGAAGACTTCATGCATACTTGTAAATTTGCAGAGTTGTGATAAAGTTCTGATGAGGAAATGAACACCTGTGGTACCTGAGATGTGACTGACATTCTAAGTGACAGGCTGGATCAAGGAGCTAAGATTTGAGCTATGCACCTGTCATTATAAAATGTTACCTAGTAGCACTACCCACAGATAATCTTGTCCTTATGTTTGCCTCATACTCTTCTTCATGAGATCACTTAGAGAACATGGGAAAAGGCTTTCCCTTGAATCTGTTCTCCAAGCATGTGATTTTTTTTTCTGTGTGGTTATAAGCTTACTCTGGTTGAGACATAATTAACCGACTTCCTTAATCTCTATCCACAGATGCTATTTTAGGCACAAAGTAGGAATGCCTGTGGAAGATCTTTGAAAATGAATTTTGAATATTTCAAGGCCTATAGGCCATGCTCCTGACAGAGCATCAAAAAATGGAGTAGATTAGAGAAACAATTTTCACTCTCTAGTGGAAACAAATGTTCAGGATAAGTTTGTGGACGGTGTTTGGCAGACCTGGATCATTTTGGAAGATACAGAGGAAAATGATGCTACATGATTATCCTAAATTCAATTTACAATTGATTTAAAAGCTTTTCTCTTTGGTTATTACAATTGTTTAGATTTCGAACCTCCTCCTCTAATTACCATGGTTTCTGGCCCCTTGTTCTCTTCCTTCATTTCTTGCCAAGGAATAAAATCAAACCCTGATGTGATGAACCTCCTGCATTTTCCCAAACAGGCATTATCTCTTCAGGAATATAGAAAGAGGATGGCTGGAAAGTAAACAGTGGGCTGGATTTTCATCTCGGAATGTCTCCCCTCTCTGGAGCTTTCTCTTACACTTACCCCCAAATCTCTCGACTTGATTGCTAATGGTATTCATCTTCCATACTTGAGCCCCTGCACCACCATTGGTCTGTTTCTCTGCTACACTGAGGTATAGAACTTCTTCACATACCTGTTGCTCTGCGAGACAGTAGTTGCTTGACAGCTCATACGCTTGACACATCTCTCTCCTGAAACCCTCTTTGAATCCACTTATCACAACCATTTGTTGAATTAAACTGTTGAAGTCTTCAGTCCATACTGTTATTTTTAATGACTTCATCTCCATCTTCATGTAAAAATGTCTTTTTGTATTCTGTCTAAACTTTTTGCTTCTACTCATGATTCTGATGTAGTATAATCTCTCGACCTTGGTGATGAATTACTTCTACTTCATATGCAGATGGTGAAAAGTTTAGTCCATGTGCCCTCAGATCTGATGAACTTTCCCCTGTTGGATGCATGTAAGTTATGCTCTTTCTCTATGGTTCAGATTCTGTCTAAGTAGTGGCTTCTAGCTGTAGCTATATAAATATTTTAGATTTAATTGCCCAGAAGGAACCAAACTTATACTCAAAAGATTTTACCTGTTTTATCTAGGGGAAATAACTCTCTGCACTATTAGTTTGGTTTATTTGTCTTAATTTGGGAAGTAGGTACAATGATGAGAATAATAAATTAATATCTGAATACTATTATCTTTCTTGTTTTCAATGTACATATTTAATTTTTTTCCAGATATAACTTACTATTATGTTAGCACTATTTTCCTGATAACCATAAGACAGAGAAGTCCAGATGGATATTTAAGTTGCTAAGTAGATATATAGACACTTTTCACATCAAAATAATCAATGATATGACCACATATTAATAACATCATTACTTAAATGACTTTCCACATTTGAGTCGGACAAAAGAACAAAAATAATTTTTGTTGTATAGAGTTAAATGTTTTTTATAAAAGTAATAAAATAAATATTTTAAAAATATTAGTTAATTTTAGAGTAAAATGACTTCATACTAACACAATTCTTCTTTAGCAGTTTGACCTTTTAAGTCACTTTGTAAAGTCATGAGTTACAGAGTTTAAAGGAACCCTAATGTTAGCTGTCAGTTCCCAGATAAGATATCACTCCTTGCATAATGTCTCATGTCAGGCTAGTTGCAGAATTCTCTTGACTCAAAGGGCAAGGCTGGTTCTATAAATTAGGATGGAACATTAAACTTCACATAATAATGCATTTCACTGTTTAACTCACCATGAAACCTTTATGTAATGGGCTATACCCTTCCCTGTCAAGATCACTGCCAATGGTAGTCTTCTTATCTGTATGCAGAATGTCACTCTTTCCTTGTTCCTTTGGTCAGTGAATATTTTCAGCACTATGTGTATTGTAGCTAGACATTGAGAATACCCACATACATGACATACCCACCGTCCTAGAGAGGCATTGAGCTGTCCATGCATTCTTTAAGTTGCCTAAGCTCAGAAGGGAACAATTTTAGAGGATCATGCCACATCTAACCTAAAGCCTTTCTGGAGTTACTCCTTTTAGAGGCTCCTCACCATGTGCCCTACTCACTCAGGACTATTTATTTCTTCAGCCTCCACGGTGTTCAGTTCTCTTGTCCTCAATGACTTTCCCCCACATCACTAGGGCATGTGCATCCTTAAAACATTTTTCAAACATCGTTACTCTTGGAAGCAATTTTTAACCTTCCAAAAGCTAAACATGTTGCTCAGTAATAAAACGTTATTGTCATGTGAAGCGGAAGATTGTGGGTATGTCCGGCGATACAGACTCATGTGGCATTTTACTGAGAGGACACATGTGTCCATGGGAGGACAGATGTTGTTTGGAGAAAGTATAAATAGGACTCACCAGATAGTGACAGTGTGCTTGCACAGCTAGCTTTGCTTCATTGATTTTGTGTCTTCACCCTAGCTGATCATCGCTTTGTTGAGAAATGCACTGCAGAGAACTTTTCCTGGCATCCTGGCTGGTCCTCGTTGTCCCTGCTGATTCGGTGGAAGGCTGGCAGTTTCTGCTAGATCTTGCCATCGCTGCTGATTTGGTATCCTAATACTACTGAACTGGACTGGTGGTATCCTGACAAATGGAGATTGGAATGTCCCCCCACAAAACTATATCTAAACAGGGCCTATTCGCCATCTTTTCTCCTCTACCTTTGGACAGTAGGCTAGAAGTGAGGGTCAAAGCATTTGAGAACCCTTATTAAAAGTGGGTTTTAAAAAAAATCTAAGCCTACAATCATGATATATTACCATGATACTATGTTGAAGTATGCCACCAACCATAAAATTCTGATATAGTCACTTTGCTTTATTGTGATTTCACATGTTGATCCTAACATTTTCTCACCTTATAAATGGCACATGGCTTGAGCTAGGAAGAATACATTCCCTTCTTCAGGACCTAGATTTCGAACATTTAAATATATCCGTGGTTGTTTTCTGCAGTGATTCTTTTAATATTAACTCCCATAGAAGACAGGGATGGGTTGACAATAGTTTCCACTTGAAGTTTGTTAGTTTTCTGGCTTATCACTGTGTGTATGAGGAAATTCCAGCCTCTCTGGAACGCCTTAATGTTTGCCTGCCTCAGGTTAAATAAACCAAGGACAGAGGTAAACAACACCTGGCACTAGAAGCTAAAACTTTGAAGCTCAATCTATCTCTGAACTTTTAAAAAGTCTTTAAACATAAAAAAAAATCTCAAGTTGAATTTTCAGATTGAGTTATGAATTAAAATATTGTCATAATCATCTTAATAAATTAGGAATTCCGGACAGTGTGAGATCCATAAAGAATTATAATGTGTGTGTTATGTTACACTTGTTTGTTTCATTGACTTGGATTCATGAGTTTCCTCTTTCATCTTCTGAAATGGCATCTCTAATTCCATGGCTTCATCAGTACGCTTTTTAGTAGAGATTGTTTCAACATGTCACCCTTCAGGAAAAAAAAAATCAGATCTTGGAGGGTTTGAAATTTTTTTTGCTTTCGTTTCCTCCGAGATTACTCTGTATATTAGGTCATAAAGACTTCCTAAGTTGAGCCAGCCATGATTGGTTGTGAATGGTTATCATTTCTATGTTTTAGATAAAATTATCTGTAGCAATAGGAGTATGTTTTAAATTATTTATGATGTCTTGAAAAATTATATCCATTGTGACATCAAAAAAAATCTGGAGTTTTTTCAATTGATCTGTGGATTAGTCATTGATGTTTTCTTGTCCTCCCTCCCCCTCCCTGAACTATCTGCTAAACCCAACATCTCTAAACAATTATCAGAGTGACTGTAATGTCTGGTTTGTTTCTAAAAGCTTAATTTAATCCTAACATATATACATATACTATTTCTGGATACTATAGAGTCAATACTGTTGATTTTAAAATTTGTAAGATATCAGGCATACAGCAACTTGAAATATGTCTCATGGATCTTTTGAGATACTTACATTTTATTGTATCCTGTAATGGAAACCAAAGTGCTCACTGTAGAACACACATCACACTGTTCTCTTTTAAAGGTATTAGTATTATATTAGTATTATCATATACATTAATTTATTAAACATTCATTCATTCATTCATTCATTCATTTGCTGTGTGTGTCTTACTTAGGCAGTCAGGTTTGATGGCAAATCCTTTACCCATTTCTGGCATTCAACTGAACTCCTAAAATGTGTTCCCTCTTCAGTTTTTTTTTCTCAGTACTGACTCATGACTTAGTCTATCTGTCCAGTGAGAAAGCCTCAGTATTCCTATGATAACTAGATTAGTGTTTTCATAGTTATTGTTTTCCTGTGTCCATCTATTTTGAAAATCAACTTTCTCTTTTATATGTTTTCGCTATATTTGAGATATATCTCTCTATCTCTGTTTCTATCATCTATCTATCTATCTATCTATCTATCTATCTATCTATCTACTATCTATCTATCTTATCTAAATCTACCAATTATCTACCTATCTATCTGTATCACAAAGCTATAGTGTGATGAATCATAGCATCCTATTTGTATCAGGCATACTTACCTCAAAAGTGAACAGATCACAAGCTGTTAAAAAGGAAGTTGGAATTTAAAATGATTGGTTGAGTGATCAACATTGCTGAAACCCGAGTCCTGGAGAACATAAAAAGCTATGACTGGCAAATAAATAAATAAATAAATAAATAAATAAATAAATAAATAAATAGAAAAAAAGAAAAAAAACAGCTGAGGTCAAAGTTACAGAAGGAAGAAACCTTGCACTAGAGAGGTGATGTTCCTGAAGGAAGTGGCAAGGTGAAGCACACCTTGGCCCCAGGACTGGATGCTCTACTGAGATGTACTTGACCCTCAGATGCTTGGGAGCCAGGGAGGCATTCTTTCCACTGGGCTTCTTCTCTTACTCACTGCAAATTCACTGTGTAAAGTTCAGAACAGTTTTCTCTGTAACTTTAAACCCATCCAGAGATATTTATAAACCAAGAAAGAGAAATAAAATGCAACTTTATAGTAGATAGTAAAATCACTATACTCAAAGTCTGTAACTAATGAAACATTCAAACCTGAAAATGAACTTTTCAGTCTTAGCATATAGATCCTTACCAGGGAATAAAAGGCTTTAGTTTTCATATGATATCTGTCCCACAGTAAGTGATATCAGATAGTATGATAAATTCTCAAACATCTTTGAATCAAACTTGAATTCTTTGGTATCCTCACACTCTCCCAGTTGAGATAATTCTGAGGATTGAACTCAGAGCTAGACAACCACTCTACAGCTGGTCCACACCCCTAGGTCCTAACAAGAGCTATTTATTTCCAATGTTTCCCTCAATGCCCTTTCTTGCTGCTAAGAATTCGAATTTGTGGCCCAGAATAGAAGATAACAAATTGTTGGTTCTTGATCCGATGTCCACAGTTGAAGACTTCAAATGAGAGGTGACAAAGAAAGAAGTTAGAGCCTCCTCCTGCAATCAAAAAACCAGACTGCTCCTGCTACAAGGAGGATGCAGGGTACTGAGAAACCTAAGAAAGATAAGCTCTACGTCTTCCAAACTTTCACCCACTTCTGTAACGCTTGAATTCTAGTGTCTGCCTAAACTCTTAACAGTGTTATAGCCAGTCATAGGTCATTGATCAGATCATTATCATCCAGACGAAGTCTATCAACACAAAGACCTTTTATCCTATGATGGCCTGAAGAGCTACAACTTCTTGATTCAGTGTCACGATTCAGAGTGCCTAGTGATTTCCCCAACCTGTATGGAGATTCACTTGTTTAGTCTTTGGATTCTCACAGATTTTAAGCTTACTTCTTGTTTTATTTTTAAAGAAGTTTTTAATTTTTTTATTTTATGGGCTTGAGTGTTTGCCTGCATACCCTTCCTTGGACTGTTTGCCCCTGAGGCCAGAAGAGGGCGCCAGATCTTCTGAAATTGTAGTCAGAGGTTACTGTGAGCCTCCATGTGGGAACTGGAGACCAAACCCAGGTCCTTGGTGAGAGCAGCCACTGTTCTTGACCACCGAGCCATTTCTCCAGCCCCTCTAGTTCTGTTTTTTTTTTTTTTTAACTGAAACACCCCCTAGAGTAGTAACTTAAGCCACTGAGAGCTGATGTTCTACCAGGGATTAGTTGATGGCTAGTGATAAAACAATTTTCAGAGGGATAATGTCCAAAAGAGAGAGACTATTAAATACTCTTCATTGGCACAGCATCAAAGATTTACTTGATACAATGACATGGTTTTTCTTATAGTTTTACTGCTTTAAGTCATTTCTCACAATGTTTCAGGTCTGATAAAAACAATATAGGTGAATTATAAATGAAGAAAATGACAAAAAAGAAAAGGATTTCTTATTCACAGGAATTGAGAAAAATGAAGCGATTTCAAGTGCCAAACCACAAAAAAAGACAAGATAAGGGGGCTATCCATCAGTGTTAGTGTGTGTTAAGACTCTTTGTCAGAGAAAGATAATGGCATTATCTTTATAAAAACACATTTAAAAGTAACAGATGTTAAGATCACAGAATCATTATTAAAGAAAAGCACAAAAGAGTTTTACCGAGTATATTGAAGAGGATTAACATGTTGAAGTCTTCTAACATGAGATGTCTTCTATGCGACAGATACCCATCTAGCTAGAGCAAAAAATTAAATCTGGTTAGAGAGTAAACTATATAGATAGATGGCAGAGGAATGAGACCATGCAAAGGTGATAAAGGAGGAGACACAGGAGAAGTTTCAGAGAGGTAAAGTATCTCTTGGGATGGAAGGAGCCAGAAGGACAGTCAAAAGCATAAACACAGATAGTCAATTGCTATATATTTTATACCAGAATGTGTTGTATCAAACGATATTATCCTCTGATCTTCTAAAAATTTAGCTAGTATGTTTTCCAAAATATAATTTTTGGGACTAGAGCTTTAGCTCAGTTGGTAGATTGCTTGTCTAGCATCCACAAAACCCCAGGCCTGATCCCCAGCACCATATAAACAGGACATGGTGGTATACACCAGCCATCCCAGCAGTCCAGGGGCAGGAGGATTAGAAGCTCAAAGTCATTTTCAGCTATGTAGGAATTTTGAAGCCAGTCTGGGCTATCTGAGACCATGTCTAAATTAACCAATCAACCACTCAATCAACATTTGCTTTGTAAATACAAGTAGGTTAACTTGTCTGAGCTAGGTCTTACGTCTGTTAGATGCCTTTACCTGTGTTACATTCCCCAATTTAGACTCTCTTTCTATAAGTAGACGTGGACTATTTCCTTAACTGGTGTTTTCCCCATGCATGGTAGAGGAGTTGCCATAGAAACGTCTTGTGTGATGAGGGAGCTATCAGCGTCCAGAGCTGCATTCTGTTCCTTGCAACCACAGACCAGATGAAGATGGGTAACCAGAGCATGGTCACCTTGCTACAAACATTCCTTGAAGTGGCAGATTGCAAACAACCTCTCTCTAGTGTCCAAGAAGGAAAATGTGCAAAGGACATCGCTGAAGCCTCTTGGAAATGTGCGCACGGGGCTGTGTGAACCTTACCGTTAAGACTGGGAGTAACTCAGAGCATCATTCAGCTAAATTTCCAGTGCACTCAGGGGCCTGACCTGTTCTTTGTGACTCAACACACTAGGTACTGAAGTTGATCTGAGATCAGCCTGGATGGCTTGTGCATCCGCTTGCCACTTGTAATTGAAAGGATGTGTACGATCACTTACCACGTAAATAGTTATCAATGGCAAATTCTGCGAGCGAGGCTAAGGTATTCTGTAAATAATGCTTTAAGAAACAGAACATCAGAGTTCCTTTTCCTTGTGTCTTATAACGTAGTTTGGATTTTTGTTGCAAAATTTTATGAGCCACTCCGTCTCTACACCTAAGTGACACAATGTATAACTTGTTTCCTGAGCCGCTTGAGTGCAGAGGGAGCATGAATCCGTTTCCTGTTAGCCTAAATGCAGCAGGAAAAAGCAAGTCTGCCACAGGAAAGAGAATGTCACGCTTCAGAGTAGGTCTTATACCATTTTTTTATTCGAGTAGTCAGTCAATTGAGAATGGAAGAGAACTTTAAATTGATAGATATTTGCAGTCTCTTACTTAATTGTGAAAAAGCCAACCTTTTGTCTTCCCCAGAGCCTTAAGTTCTTAGTCAATGTGTTCTAGATACTAATAATTAAAAATGCTTCAGCACTCAAGTGATATTCGGGTATCCTAACAGCAAAGCAAGTAGAGGTGAAGTAGACACTAGCAGCGAAGCATGAAGTAATATTGAGACATCTACGATAAAAGATGTAAATGCGGTTTACCAGCCTAAGCTCTCACACTTCCACCTCTCTGCCTATGAAGACAGCTACTGCTACACCCAGATTTTTAGATGGGTGCTAGGATTATGATCTCAGCCCCTCGCACTCCAGCTGCAAGTACTTTATCTCGTGAATGAGTCTTCTCCTCTGTCCAAAAGTTTGACTTTCATTCTAGTGTCTGCACTGGGCACAATGCAGTGGGGCTGAATATTTAGGCATCGGGCTTTTCTTAACCATGTAAGTTAGAACTAGCTGCTTGTGGCAATTATTGATTGCATATTCTATCTCTGTCCCTCTCGTTACTTACCTGCTTGCCTGCCTACCTGTTGTCCATGTATGTATCACGGGTTTTCACACTACATTTTTGCAGTATGGCTTCAATAGTATTCACGTTCATCTCTCTGTGCTGTTTGCATCATCCTGTGTCTTCCCTTCCTTTTCAGTAGCTTTAAGGTCCTCCCAACCCAGCGAATTTACATCTGTTTTCTATCAACGCCCTAGCAAGACACACCCTGTTACTTTCTAACAAATGCTTGAGTGCCCTGGCCTTACAGGATTGGGTTCAGGTGACACCAAACCCATCTTCTGTGCTTGGGTCTCCGAGAAGATGGCATTCTCACATGATAACCAAGAGACTTGACCACAATTACAAAGGAGTAGCAGAGCTCAGGGGAAATGAGCTTTTCTTGGCCAAGGAGTTTTCTTTCTCAAGTTCAACGGTCGAACTAAAATACACTATGATATTCATCTTGCAAGATCTGTTCCTGTGAAAGTTTGCTGTCTGTATTTTCTACTAATTCTGTTGTTCTAGAAAACAATTCCATAAATTATTGGTTCTAATATTTGATTTGCTATTTTACTTGGACTTTTAATGGTCAAAGACACTGTATCTTCTTTTTCTATGTCATGGGTTTTCTCTCTCTCTTTCTCTCTCTCTCTCTCTCTCTCTCTCTCTCTCTCTCTCTCTCTCACACACACACACACACACACACGCACACACACACACACACAATCTCGTTCCTTGCTCATGTTTTGCTTTTTTCCTGTCCTACTTTCCAGTCCTTATTTCTTTTACAGCTTTACATGATACTTGTCTTTCTAGTTGAATGCTTAGTTTAGTGACAATTCTTTTATTCTGATTTGAGGACTTACTTATTCTTGGAGCCCCATTAATTGTCCTCAAAATTCTCTCACAGAAACTGTGACCTTGAAATTTGTGGTTTATCTGACTCCTTACCTAATGTTGCTATAAGTGTTTCTCTGTGTGTGCAGCGGTCTTGGCTCTATTACCCTCGTGTCCTGTTTCTGGTTTTATGTTGCTCATCACTGATAGGCAGCGTGGTTAGAACAAATACACTGTAAAGCATTCCCAGGTTCTAACCGTCCTCCCCTCCCCCAAGTCCCCTACTTGTGTTCCTGCTACCTCCCTGAGTGTTTCTTCTTCAGCAAGTACAGTCAAGATGCAGTGTGTGAGGGGAGGGGATGCTTACTGGGTTCAATTTTTTTTTTAAACAGTGTAAGAGTATATAAACCTTATGTGGGTGATTGACAGCTGCAGCAACTGCAGTAGCATGTGTGCTGTTGACAGTGAATTTATTACTTTTTTTTCTGTTTAACCCATAGTAGCCAGAGAACGTCTTGATAATTTGAAGCATTTTCCAGTGTCTCAGGAAAATTTAGCATACACTCTGATGGAGACAGTCAATCCCCTGTAGGTAGAACTTCCTGAGTTTAAGATTGACCATCAATTGTTTAAAAACTACTTCAGTTCCCTGTGTGGGAGGAAGAAATGGATTTATTCATTTGATAACAGTGATATAGACACTACCTTTGAAACACTTTTCTCCAGTAAAGAAGGACTTTGTCATAACCTCATTGTATTCATCTTTCTCATCTTCATGGGAAAGCATTAATGTATGAACCTTGGGTTCATACCATTTCACACCCACTTAAGGAAAAGATAATTTTTTTGTTTCATTTCATTGCTACAGTTAACAAGAACTCTTTGACTGCCAGGGAATAATATTATAATGTGTTGCAACTTCCATTCCCAACTTACATGAATTTACTTAAGGGTATTACATAGGATGGTTTTGTTTCACATGTATTAACATTAAATGACTACTCAAAGAAAGTTAGGAGCTTTCCTAGTAAATATCTCCTAAATTAACATATTTATAAGTCTTGAGATTTGTCTACACTTGGCTTAAAAATGAACATGTTTGAGTTGTTATATAGCCTTTAGGTTGGGCTTTACAGCTATGAGTATTTTTAATAATTTAACCCATGAAGTATTATTAATATATAGGCAGAGAAATTCACATAGTTCCATGAATTTGAAAGTAGCATTAGAAGGTTTCTGATATGCCTTGCTCTTTGATGTTAAAAGTTGTTCTGGCCCCAGTACTGGCTCACTTCAGTGTTAAATGGAGGAGAAAAACTATTTTCAAGATTATAACACAAAAGAAGAGTTGCCAAGCAGGGTAAGATAGCTAACACATGTAATGGGAGACAAAGGTCTCCAGTGAGAGTCAGAGGTCAATATGGTGTACACAGTGAGTTCCAGGTCACTGAACATTAGATAGTGGGACCCTGTTTGTAAACACTCCAAATTAAGAAATAATAATAATTCTATTATGTTCTATAACCATATTTATATAATTTAAAATATAAAGGGCATTGATTGAAGAAAATTTCATTTTCTTTTTAATTAAATATAGAAGATTGCTATTGGAGATCAAGGCTGACATAATTGTATCAGTACTGTAAACAGTTGCTGTGTTATAATAGATACTATTTGATCTTTGGCACATATAAATCTGTACATATATTCTCAAAAGGAAAAAGTAACATGCATTTTAGGAATTTTAGTTGAAATCACAGCACCAAAACCTAAACTCAGTTTGAACTTATTGCCCCTCAGATTTCTTGAGAATTTATACTTAACGGTCAAGTGTACATATGTCAACAAATGATTTCACGAACAGTTTCAGTGAAATTAGATATCTGCCCGGCCTTCACATATTTCACACTGCCTTGAACTAATTAAAAGTGCTGTGGTTCCAACCAACTATTAATTTACTCAGTAAATTGAACAAATCAAATTAAATAACTGGACAAATTAAGTTAGTAACAGAATGACTTGCTGATTGCTAGACCACTGTTTCTGATTGCTGCTCCCTGTTTTCTTTGATCTGTGATGATTTCATTTTTGTATCCTGTACTGCTGTTTGATTGTTTCCATCTCTCATTAACTAGGTACTCTTTAAACAATGCAGAAATGACCTTATCTTCTTGGCAAATGGCTTTCATTATTTGATTTCTTTTTCAAGGCCCCAGTGGAATCTTAAAACCACACTTAGCCTCTGCTGGTTGCATTCAAATTGAGCCATATGTCACATCCAGAAGAAATTTAAAGATGTTAACATCCACACTGTTCTAGAGGTCAAATGGCAATAGACAGACATTTAAATAACACAGATAAATAGACATGGAACAAAGCTTCTCCATTCCATATAAGAACTTGGGTAGACTGCTGTAAGCCCTTTGTACGGAAATGTTAGCTTTTCCCAAGTGCTTTGATATGTACCACATTTATGATTTCAACTATTGTGGCTTGAGTTGTGTTCTCTTCTTCTGAAATTAACATGTTAAAGCCCTAGTCTTCAGTATGTAGCCAGACTTGAGGCAAGGTCGCTGAAGAGGTAATTAAAATGAGGAAGGTCTTTAAGGAGGATCCAACTCAATGTAACGTGTGTGTCCTAATATGCAGAAATGTTGGGAAAGACAAAAGGTTGAGCATTTCAAGACACTGTAAAATCATGGTAATCTAACGGCCACAGAGAACATCCTCTAAAGGACCTAAAGCTGTTGATCTTGGTCTTTAAATGCTAACTTTTAGCATAGTGAAGACATGAAAGTCTGTTGTTTAAGGCACCGGAACTGTGTTACGGTCATCCTAATAAGCTAATCCAGCATGCTGGAACTAAAGGCCTCTTGCTGTGTGTGATCATTTTGCTCTAAGAATTTTACAGTGCTTGTGCTATTTACTTAGATACATGGAGCTTTCAGGCTCCATTACCAAAGGAGGAACCTTATTTTTCTCAGAAGCATCCATGTTGGGACCTGCTACAAGTCTACAAAGCTACAGTCAGTATACCTGCTTGGATTTCCCTACTTCGTGTGCATTCCCACTAGGGCTGTACCCTTTGCTCAGTGTTGATTTAACATTGGCTTCTACACGCATTGTTTTTAGATATGAACTACAGGACATAATTAAGAGAAGGTGCATGTCAGGTGTTTAACAACCTTGGCACATACAACAGTAAGCAGTTAAGAAACTTCATCATTATTGTTTTCAGTATTATGTTTCCTTAGTCAGTTACCTGTAAAATTCTACAGACTAATTAGTGTTATCCTGACTGTCACATTCCAAAACAGTTTGAGTTTCAGTGTTAATATAATATATACTTTTATAGTTTGAAAAGCTGAGATCTACCTTAAGATGATCATTCAAAGAGAAATTAAATCTGGTTTGTATTTTCTGTTACCAAATCCAGTTATACTTTAAATACAGATACTGAATCACAACTTGAGAGCTTTCTTATTTTTTGAAGATAATCTAACTATTTTTCCATTTGTATACAATGTATTTTACATGTGGTATGAGTGTGGCCAAGGATTTTCTGTATTCCTTAGTCATATGTTAAGTTATTGACCAGTAAGCAACACACTATACCATGACTGGATCAACTATACTGCCTGCCGGCCTGCCTGCTTTCTTTCCTCCCTCCTTTCCTTCCTCCTTCCGTCCCTCCCTTCCTTTCTCTTTCAGTATTTCTTACTACAAATGACCACAAAATTTCTTATTTGAATAAATGTTCAGCTTGGATAGTTTCCCCATTAGAGTAATGTAATGTTTGAAAACATCTTTAATAATATCAGGGCAGAGATCACTCCATCTTGCTGTTGGCTGGTTAAGTTTGGAGAACTTTGAATGTTTACTGTGCTTCCCAGACCTGAGCCATCAACAGTTTCTGACTAAAGCTGCCCAAGCAACAAACATAGTCCTTCTTCAAAAGAAATAACAACAAAATTATTTAAAACCTATTCTTGCTGTTTCGCCTTTCTTCATACAAGAAAATGATAATTAGCCAGTCCCACCAATGAAGGTCTACAAACCCAGTTACTTGAAAGGCAGAGGCAGGAGGATCAAGTTAAAAGCCTGCCTGGGATACAATTTGAAGTCAACCTAAGCAGTTTAGTGAAAGCCTGTCTCAAAATAAAAGATAGAAAAGTGAGATTGGAGATGTATCTTGTTGGCAGAGTGCTTACCTGGCATGCACTAGACCCATGGGCTCAATACTTGTACAGCACACAAAACAAACAAAATGACAGCTCCTGGTGTTTTGTGTAATCTCTTTGGAAACCTGGAATTCTAATGAACTGAGTCCAGACATCTCTAGTCCAGATTATCCAAAAGTTATTGTTTACCAGGATGAGATTTCTTAAACTGAACTTCGCTGAGGAACACAGTGTTCTTCCTTTTAATGTCAAGCTTTTCTTGGTACTTCCACACTGTTTTCTTTTCACTGTTGCTTGAGAAAAGGGTCCATTGGATTGACTAGGATAACCTGCAACTCGTTATGTAGTCCAGGCCAGCTTTGAACTCACAGCAATCCTGCCGCAACCTCCTGAGGGCCGAGCTTACAGGTGTGAGCTACCATACTCAGCTATAGCATTGTTTCCAAAGATGGGTCTTTAATATCTATCTATCTATCTATCTATCTATCTATCTATCTATCTATCTATCTATTTATCTATTTGATATTTTATTTACATCTCAGATATCAACCCCTTTTCCCCTCCCCAGAACCCCCATCCCATCCCCCCTCCTCCTCCTTGCCTTTATACCTTTTATACCATTTCAATTACATGCAAGTACTAAGGTCAGTTCTAGATTGAGGGACTAGCAATACAATAGATGCAAACAGTAAAAGAACAAGCAAGACAATAAACACACACACTCTAGGCGAGTGCTTTACCATGGAGCTTCACTTCCAGGTTTGCTATTTGTTTACCTCTTCACTTTTTCTTATCAGAATGAACAGGAAGAGACCTATTAAGATCCATGCTTCACACCTAGCATCTCAGAGACTTGAAGTGCCAGGGTGGAGGGGATACCCAAGGGGGAAACTCACCTGTTCAGAGGAGAGGAGGATGGGGATGGGGAAAGGATTGTGGGAGGGGGTGACCAGAAGGGGGCAGTGGGTGGGTCTTAAAACTAATCTTTGAGAACTTCACAGTAAGGATAAATGAATTTCGAGGAAGAACATATGGTATGTATAAAGAGAGAAACAAAGATTTGAGTATGTGGTGGTTATTTCTGATTCCAACCCCACTTATGGTTGCTTCCACGCACAAGAGCCAATGCAAGTTTATCTACTTCAGTCTCGGGATGTATTATTTGGACTTTTAAAAAGTCTTGTGTTTAGACTACAAAGAAACAAACTATGTGGCAATTTTATTCCTTTGGATTCAAAGGAAACACTGGGAAGATGACTGATAAATCAAGGTTGAAGAAAATCAGACATTGGCGAGGCAGTTATATCTTTGATTGTTTCATTGTGAAATCTCCTCATCCATTTCATTTGTACATATGTGTGTCCAGCCTGGGTCAATGACTTACACGTATGTGATGAGGTCTTTTTTATTAGCTCATCATAGATGAAGGCAGGACACAATCAATAGCGTAAGCTAAGGCAAACATCACATACGAGTTGCACATTTTTTTGTTCTCATATCTGAATTTATTCCCAAAATGTTAGTGCTCATTTATATCTGTTAAAAATCAGTTTAAACACAATTGATAGGAACATATGTTGTTCCTTAGGCAGGATAAGTAACTTCAAATTCCTATTTGTTAAGAACCAAACTGTGAGATCCTTAATAACCACCAAGGCCCATCTATGTCACAAAGGTCTTTGACACCCATCTTGTGTATGGAAGATGATATGGAATCCCATGGAGCCTGTAGCATTGTATCCCTGCTTTCCAAGTTGGCCAAGATATAACACTTTATTTTAGTGACCATTACTGGGGACATTTGTGTCCAAACTCAAATATGGGGATACATATTGTATGCTGTATGTATGCACATCTCCATACATAAATGTATTTAATCGTCTTTATTTCTACTATCGCCTGACCTCACCAGCTTGGAGGTTGTAGACAATCTAAAAGAAACTGAATTCAAAGATTTGAAACAATCAGCAGTGTGAGAGAAGAGAAGAGGGCTTGGAGTAGCTGCTGCTGCTGGGCTAGAGGCAGGGATCTAAGAGTCAAGAGTTTGACAGTGGGATGTAAACCTCGTCAAGGTTGTGGACTCCATCCACTCACCTCTGTGTTCCCAGAACCCACACTTACTAACTGTGCAGCAATTTCAGAAGCAACTGCTGAAGAAACTATTCCAGGAGACACTAATTCAGGAAGCATGATGATGGGGTGAATTGGTAAAGAGCTGTGAATGAGACTGAAAAGGATAAATCTTGTTTTAGGGTTAAGTATTAGAAGGAAATCCTGTTTTGGAACAACTGCTGAGAAAGTTGTTTCTTTTTAATGGGGTCAAAATGGTCCAGAGCTGGAAGAAGAGAGAGGGGAGGAAACGTACAGCCAGAGAACAAAGTGTCCACACTTTCTTCTGAACAGAAGAGATTTGACTTGACTTATGCACAATCTTCTTTGTATGCTTTTGTTCTCTAGCTTTGTTATTGCCAGAGATCTAGAAATCAGTTCTCCCAAGTAAAGTACGATGGTGTTTCTTCCTATTTAACTAAGCACACAAGGAACAAACACATGTGGACTCATGAAGACAGCCCAAGGCATGTGTTTATTCAGTTATTGATACTGTGTGTGTGTATTTCCTTGTATGTGTAATTTTTGCATCTATCAAATAATTGTATAGAAAACATTTAGGTTATCAATGAAACCAGTTATCTCTCCCCTTTTAGTCTAAGGTGTGGTTGTTTATATTTGTTTGACCCCATATATTTGATTCTGCTTACTGCATGAGAATATTTGTAAAAGCAAATTTTATGTGGATTTTTTTTGAGGGAGAGTCTCACTGTACATCCTTGGCAGGCCTGGAACTCACTATGTGGATCAGGCTGGCCTTGAATTCATAGTGATTACCTGCCTCTGTCTCCTGAGTGCGTGTGCCACCATGTGTGTGTGCCTAGTGTGACCATATGAACTTGAAGTTTAACTATATGTTTAATTTATTCATGGAGTTCGTACAGTGCTGTGTTGACTTCAGGAAAGACTCCATATTATGGTCTTCATATAAGAGGGATTTATGCAGTAAGTACATCGTGACTGAAATTAATTTTCTAATCATACTGCATTCAAGTGTCGTGTGTGTGTGTGTGTGTGTGTGTGTGTGTGTTTGTGCGTGAGCGCTTGAGCATGCAGTGAGCGTGTGTTAGAATTCTACTCAGATAAAAATTGTAAAGTGCTGCAAACAGGCAAAGATCTTCTTAGTTTTCTTTATTAACTTGATTTTTGTCTTCCACATATGGTCAAATTTTTTTCCTTTCAGATAATTATATGATTTAGTGCATAGATATCTAAGGACATTTTGACTCTTGATTTGCTATAAAATACTTGTTGGGGATGGGTGAGCTAATAAAAGAATCTTTTGTGTAAGTCTGATAACCCAAGCCCATGCCACAGTAAACTGAGTCATAACACTTCCCTCTGACCTCCCCACAGGCCACACCATGCACACACCTCTTATTCACACACTAATGCTTGCTGTCTCCTGAGAGGCTCTGCCGGAACCTGGCAAATACAGAGGCGGATGCTCACAGCCAACCACTGGACTGAGTGAGGGGTTCCATGATGGAGGAGTTGGAGAATGGACTGAAAGAGCTGAGGGGATTTGCAGCCCCATGTGGGGAGAGCAACAATATCAACTGGCCAGACCCCCCAGAGCTCCTCGGTACTGGACCACCAGCCAAAGAGTACACATGGAGGGACCCATGGCTCCAGCCACGTATG
This sequence comes from Grammomys surdaster, assembly GCF_004785775.1. Classification (NCBI taxonomy): domain Eukaryota; kingdom Metazoa; phylum Chordata; class Mammalia; order Rodentia; family Muridae; genus Grammomys; species Grammomys surdaster. Next base: position 9,822,941 of record NW_021621323.1, on the reverse strand, counting down.
TGGCAGAGGATGGCCTTGTTGGACATAAGTGGGAGGAGTGGCCCTTCGGCCTGATGGACTTCGATGCCCCAGTGTATCAGAATTCCAGGGTGGAAAGGCAGAAGTGGGTGGGGGTGGGTGGGTAGGGGGGTTGGGGGGGAGCACTCTCACAGAGGCAGGAGGAGGGAGGATGGGATAGGGAGTTCCAGAGGGAAGACCTGGAAAGGGGATAACATTTGAAATGTAAGTAAAGAAAATATCCAATAAAAGAAAAACACATTACAAAAAAAGAAATTAAAGTTGCAAAAATGATAAAATATTCTTTAAAATATCCAAATCAGAACATTTCTAACTCAATTCCCTGAATTTTTGTAATGTTTCTGATTGGCAAATCAAATCAAAACAAAAGCAAAAGATACTATCTGTTTGTAAAGACTAAAGGCTTATTCACAACATACAGACCATTTTCCTCTCCCATGTTCCATTAGGGTCTTGCTTTCCTTAAAACCATACAAATTTGTTCTTGGGTTCACACAGGCACACACACCTTTTACCACATAAAATTATATATCCGTGTATGTATGTTATTTACCACCGTAAAGACATTTGCCATGAGATCATTCCTTTAGACCATATTAGATGCTTATTTCGTTATCATTTGCTCTAGACATGATGCAATTTAACAAAGTCTAGGGTATATTTATCATGATGTATTGGGACTTTGTGCCTATTGATACAGTAATGTTCTACCAGTCCTTCCTCCTACCCCTGATAATTGCCATCCTCATTATCTTAGATATGTAGGACTGGCACATGTCACTGGTGTCTCTTCCTCAAGAGTCATTCATGTTATTCTTACACATTTGAAAAGTGAAACAAAGTCTGACAAGAGTGATGGAAGTTGTCTGTAATCTCAGCACTGAGGATAAGGAGACAGAAAGGGAAGGGGGGAGGGGTGGAGACAGGAGGATTACTAGCTTGGAGCCAGTTTGGGCAACATAACTTAAACATGCCCTCAAGAATAAATTAAAAAGTAAATCAATCAGTCAGTCAGTCAGTTAGCACATTTGTTTTACTTTAAGGCAATAGGCCAATCTGGAGATAAAACATGTTTTATTTCTTGTTTGGTTGTGTATTTTAAAAAAATCAAGGCTACCACTTTGTGTACATGAAAAGTTTCTAGACAGGATGGCTGACAGGTCAGGAAAGCAAAATGAGTAGTTCACTCTGCCCTGGACATCCCAGCTCTTAATGCACGCCTTAAGTCTTACTGTGTTTGATGGAAAGTACAAACGTCCTTAACCTTCCCCTTACGACATGCTAAATTAGGCTCCTGGAAAGGCTGGTATAAGCCAGAATCAGGTGTGAAAGAAGAGACTTAAACTCTAAATTCTAGAGTGTGCTACTGGAGTCTGCTCACCACAGCAGTGACCCCTGTCTGACTCCAAACTGTGGCTCAAGGATACTGCTATGGACTGCATGGCTGAAGTCATGGTAAAGAAACACGCAGCAACCTTTGCTTCTGGTCTTCTGGGCGACCAAACCTCTCCTAACCCAGAGCTCGCTGGCAAAGCTTGTCTCCTGCAGAGTTTGCGCTCCTAGCTGACTGCTGCTACTGGCGCCCCCAAGTGCCTCAAGCCAGCCAGCGCGTCTGAGTGTTTCGCTCAGTGGCTCTCCGCCTCTGTGGAAGAGTGCGGAACTCCAAACCTCAAAGGATAACCTGAAAGGCTATCCAAAGGCCTGGGGGCAAGGAATGCGGGGAGCATGATAGAGCAAGAGGCAGGACCAGAAGTTTCTGGACCACTTCCTCACCCACCCGGTTCCTCATTAGGCTTTTTATTTCTGCTTGGGATTTCCTCTGCAGAGGACGCTTTGGCACCCTAAAAGTGTCTCATCAAGACATCAGGTCGCACAGCCCGGGATATTATCTCCTTCCTCACTCCTTGGTTGAATAACTGTGTGCTATGTATGTGTGGGTGGGTTAGGGATGAGGAAAACAAAAGATCCAGGCATTTCAGCGGGGAAGAATGATCCCTTATTCCCCCTCCTGGTTCTTTGATCCTCTCGCCCCCTTTCTATAGCCCCTCTTCCTTTAGTCCTCTCGATCCTTCCCCTTTGTTCATGTACCCCCATTCGAAGTGCAACCCCATGATGCACCTACAGCGGGGCAGCCTCACACAGCACATTAAAAGAGAGGCACAGGCTAAAAATCTAACTAGGTTGCCCACAATCCACCAAGTTAACTTACATTTGTTCTACAGAGCTTTCCCAGCGCTCCTACTTGGAGGCTGGAGCCGGGTGGGAGAACTAAGAAGCGGTTGCTGGTAGTCACCACAAATGGGAACAACTTTTCCTTTTCATCTTCGCTGCTTTCCAAACTCCCAATCACTCTCGGAGCTGTGATCAGCCAGGAAGAGCTCCCCTGTGTTCCTCTGGAGGTGAATCCCAAGTTTTTAGTTGCAGAGAGAAGGAAGGATGGGAGGGTAAGAAAGGTGAGAAGCATTGAGAGACAGCCTCAGAATGAGCGCCTGCTGGGGGAAGGGGAGGCAGGCGGGAGCGTGGGGTGGGGGAGAGAAACGTTTTCACTCTTTGTCACTCTTGAATTGGGGGCGGAGGAAAACCCCACTGAGGAAAGCTATAAAAAGCTAAGAGGGCGGGGGAGAGCAGCAAGAGAGCACTGGCCCTCCCGTGCAGCGCATCACTGCTTCTCTGGCAGGGCTTGGTGGCCCCGTGTGAACCAAGGGACAACTTTTAACCGCACCACTGGGAGTGCGCTTGCTGGGACCTCGACTCGCCTCAGCTCTCCAGAGACTGGTGGAGGGGGTGGGGGCGAGTCTTTCTCACCAGTAACAAAGCCTGCTACGAACCTGGAAAAGAGAAACTTGAGTGGTGCAAAGGTTGAGAGCTAAAGGGCAGGAGAGGACAGAGGAGCAACCGAAGCCAGGGGAAACAAGAAAAAAGAAAGGAAGAAAAAGAAAAGGAAGAAGCAGCTGGGGAGAACCCCTTGAACTTAAGAGGGAGGAGTCCATCATCGCGGAAAATCGGGCGAAAGCGCAAAGGTGCTGAACACCAAGCTAAGCCAGCAGGGCGATCTGCAGGGCTGGGTCTAACAGCACCTTGGGTCACGCCTCCTTGGCGAGAAGGCGTCTGGCCTTTGATTGCTTCCAGGGATTGCAGAACTTCCTGCCCGCCAGAGGAGCGGGTCTCACTGGGGTCGCCTTTGCTCCGGGCTTGAGGCTTAAGACTGAGTTCTAAAGAGTCCCGAGTGTCTGCTCCAGAAAGGGTTGGGGGACTGTTTCTGTGAGGAGCCCACGCACCCTACTTGAGGGATTGAGTGTCGGCGTCCTCACTCTCCTGGCATTTCCCATCTTTCAGGGCTCCACCCAACTCCGGGAACCCCTCACCCGGAGATGGCCGCGCTGATGCGGGTCAAGGATTCATCCCGCTGTCTTCTCCTACTGGCCGCGGTGCTGATGGTGGAGAGCTCACAGCTAGGCAGCTCACGGGCCAAACTCAACTCCATCAAGTCCTCTCTAGGAGGGGAGACTCCTGCTCAGGCTGCCAACCGATCTGCGGGCATGAACCAAGGACTGGCTTTCGGCGGCAGTAAGAAGGGCAAAAGCCTGGGGCAGGTAGGAAACCCCCCCAAACTTCAGCCAGGAGAGGTAGGGACCAGAGCTTTTGCATCTGCAGTTTGTCTTTGAGCCTGCAAAAGTGAAAGCCTTTGACCAAGCCAGGTGTGGAGCTTCTGGCTCTTTGGGAGGGGGTTGCTGAGGCTGGATCTGCATGGGCACCAGGACCTGGGTGTTTTGCTGGTCTCTGGGATGTTTTTTTACAGCGGGAGGTTTAAAGTTCTGTCTCATCTTTGTATTGAGACATGGGAACTTTAAAGATCTAGTGCGTTTCTTTGGCAAAGTGGCCAGAATGGTCCTTCTATTCAACAGGAGGATGCAATGGATGTGAACAGCAGCTGACATAGCAACTGGGATGTGCTAGCCTCGATTCTAAGTGTTCACTTATTTAATCTTCACAACTCTGGAAGATAGGGTCTGTTGTTGTCTTCAAATGAAAAGTTTGTGTGTGCTCCAAACACCTAATTGGTGTAAGTGACAGCGTGGGATGTCATAGTGCAGTGAGAATTTGGATCTCAGGCACCCAAAACATTTTACAGTGCCGAGAGGCGATTTGCTCTTTCGCGCTATCTTTCTCTGCCAAATTCTTAGCACTGGCAGGCAAAATCTCCAGTAGACTCGCATTTCTCACTCAAGTAGAACTGCAAATAAATCAATTGGCAGGAAGAAAATAATGAGGTGACGATGACAGTGTCTTAAGTGCGTACAACATGGCAAGGATACCAAAGACGATTTTTTGAGAGAGGGTACTTCCCACGGGCGTCTTGATGTCTGTCATACAGGCAGATAGATTGGCGGTCATTTACAAAGGGTTACACAGACACCCAGAGCGGACTGAAGCAAAGCGCGCGCACAGGGTACCAAGTGTGGTCCCTGCGTGGTGGCCAGAAGAGGGGGCTCTGTGGGCACTGGGAACCACCGCAGCTCCACCTTCTGCTTCTTCTGTGGGAAGCCCAAATCGAAAGCCAGTTTGCCAAAACAGCACATGCACCTCTCACACGTGTCAACCACAGGCAGAGTTCCACGCTCAGCAGATGCGGGGTTTCTGGCTCAGAGTTGAGGCTGCATCCGCTTTCAGCACGCTGTCATCAGCTGCAGCTGCCCACAGCCCAGGAGGGAGAGGGAAGGCTGGCAGGGAAGGCTGGACAGCCAGGGAAGACTCCGGCCTGAGTCTGGTCCCCTACTGCCCTCTCATGGTCTGAGTGCCTGGTGTTTGTGTGTGTGCGTATGTGTGTGTGTGTGTGTGCGTGTGCGTGTGCGTGTGCATGTGTGTGTGCTCCAAACACACGCACACGCACACTCACAGGCACACACACACACATACACGAGTTCTGCTTTTGCAATTTGAAAATGCTTCCCAGTGTTTTGAAATACTAAACATGTCAGCTATTCTCTTAAAGGACTGCAAAGGCTTCAATTCCAGGACTTTAAAGGAGTTTAATGAAAATAAGAAACATACACGTACGTGTGTACATATACACACACATACTTTTTGCATGCACTACCTCTCTCACACAATACCACACCAACATTGCCACCTTTCTTACTATTTCTCTTTCCGTGGGAGACACCCAAACATTTTCAAGAGCAATTAGCCTAACCTTCTTGTTGGGGTCCATCATGAGCTGGGACCCTTGACTGAAAGGACATTTACAGATAATCTACCGCAGAGCGCTCACTTCTCACTTCACCTTCTTAGTTTCAGAGAGCTGTAGTTCTCCCAAGGAAAAACTCACCAGCCTCTCCTGGCTTCTCTCTATCTAATCAGTGCACATCCCTGGAGTTTCTGCACCATGCCCTTAGTTCTGATAGCACTGAAGGTCCTTATTCCTAACGTTCTTCTGTCAAGCCACCAGTTATACTAGCAGCCATGAGGGCATTACAGAGTGGACTAAAGAACATATCTCCAAATTTAATCCCTTAATGTTTTTCTAACATATCTTTAGACAGATGGTTATGGGTTATCTTTGTTGTCCCTCAAAGACCTCCTTCATTATGTGTGCGTATGTGTTTTTTAAAAGAGTTCGCGACCACCACTTCAACTCCTCAAACTGAATACATATTTATTCATTTTACAAGTTGAATTCATGATATGCCCACAGAGCTTAGCATATAAAATATATTTCACTATAGATATTTAACTATAATTAAGAGATTCTTAAAATGTAGGTCTGTGAGAAAGTCTAATATGCTGGAATTAAGAGCAAGCAAAACAAAATCTCATGGTGAGGGGCAGGAAGATAGTCTGTAGCTAGGAGGACTACATTGTATCTTTTTAGTCTTCTCACTGGTGGTTTCGTTTAAAGCGGGTGGTCTCATGAAAACAAGGTAGTTCTTTGAAGAAGAAAAATTAATTATTTGAACATTTATTATTATATCTTCTTTATTCTATGGAATACATGGGTCTCCAAAAGTCTTAATATTCACAAATAGGTGTAAGTAAGTTAGGAAATACACCCAAAAGAAAAGATCCTGCTGGTTTTCTCTTTTTAGTAAGCAAGAGTGAGCAAGTCTGCTAGCATGTACAAGAGAGAGATCTAGAACAGCAGTGTTGGTGCCCAGAATGTTTGGCCATCATGTAACCAATTTTGGTTGTGAGGATCAAAAGCAAAGTGCCAACTGATGAAAGCAGCTGTTTCTATAGTACCACCCAAGGCCTAAGAAGTTTAGCTCTGTCCGTCACTTTCAGTTGTGACTGATGACATTGAAATATCTGTCTTTAAAGATACAGAGTGGGAAATCTCCAGGATGTGGCCTCCCATTGGGAGATTAGAAACATTGTCTTTGATCTTCATTTTAGTAAACTGAAATTTAACACGTATCTATTTCAAACTTTCAGAATAGGGAACTGAAATACAAATCTTATTGCTATTGCAGAATAATTTTTTTGGAAGAAATATAATTATCCCTTGATCCATAAAATTGAAAATAAGACTAAGTAAGCTCTAGAGTTTCCCAGAAATGATGCAGTTTGATTTCAAGGAAGGGAAGTGTTCTTAATTTATAGGTTCTTCCTGTTCTGTAGGAAAGGTGAGCATGTTGTAAATTACTCCTAGAAAACACGCCCTTACATTTTCAGAAACAGCAAGCGAGCCCTGAGAGAAAACACATTGCTGACCAGAGATGTAGGGGACTATTATGGCTTATGATGGAAACTGACATAGAAAATACTTAGGTTTCCTTTCAAAGACACTATGAAAACTTAGAGTGATAACTGACCAAGAAAATTGAGAGTAGTATATAGAGGTAGTTGGCATGAAATAATTAGGAAAAATGGTTTTTAATGAGCTATTCTATTTTTTTAAGTTAATTTTCATTTCTGGTGTTGCTATTGGGTTTTCAAAAACTGGGCTTGCTGTATATGTGTACAGTATAAATCAAGTTCTACAACTATATGGTATTTATGTATTTTAGATCCTAAGCAGAGTATTTCACATGCTTGAATCCAAAAGTAATTTGAAATACACATATATATATACATATATACATAATATATACATATATATATGTATAATACATACATAATATATATATTGCAATTCCCCGATAGCATCTCTAGATCTCTAGAGTTTTCCATATTGAATGTTATGGGCCATCTTTAAAACAAACTTAAGAATATACCAAAGCAATTAAACAACCATTTTCACCTTTATAGTCCACAGTGTTTTGTGTATTAATGAAAGATCTTGGTTTGTGTTTCTAAGAGTATCTATTCTTCGCATCACATGTGGTCTTTTTAATTGCTGTGTTGAACTTGAATGCAAGATATACAAAGTTCAAATACTTCTAAAAGTGATAGGAAGATTGACTGGTGACAAATAGTTACATTTAAGATGCTAACAAGCTACTTGAGTCACGTCTGTGAAAAGAATCTCCAGCTCGTTTAATGTAATCCTGATTCTATAACTTTCTAATACAGTTCGGCTACTCGAAGGACAGTTGCTTGGTTGACATCGTGTTCTGAGTAAAGAATTATTGAAATTCACTGAAGAGCTTAGAACTCGAAGGACTTGCTTAGAGACCACTAATATTGGTAGATTTCAATTTCTTTAATAAAAATGTTATATCCCCTATAACACCTCTAGTCAGCAATATGTTTTCTCTCAGCGCTTGCTTGCTCTTTCTGAAAACATAAGAACATGTTTTCTAGAAATAATTTAGAATTTCTATCTGTACCTGTGCACAATTCCCGAAAATACCCGGTAAAATAAATTACTCTGTCTTTTTTTTTTTTTTTTTTTTTTTTGGAGCCGCTAGCCTCGCTTTCTGAAATTACTCAAGATTTATTTTAACCTCAGTCCAGCTTCTCCCTGCTAAGACGTAAATAACCGGCCAACACTTTTTGGATATCACAAAACAAGTGTGTCATTTTACAGTTAAGTTTTCAAAAACAGTTGAGAATATTTGGAAACCACCTACATTTGTATCCCGTTGTTTTCATGGTCAGGTCTGTGGAGTGGATAACTGACAGAAGTGGACGCTTACCATGACAAGCAGAAGCATTTTAATGATACTCTCATATAAGTATCCATCATTTTATTTTTTTGTTCTAGACCAGAGAAAGCAAGAGGACAAGGTGACTTAAATTCACTCCAGCTGTGACTCTGACCGAATGTAGATTTTATTTTTTATTATTCTCTTGGATACGAATTTCTACCCTGCTCCCTGTTTTCCAAATGTATGTTTAAAGTTACAATGATGTTGTAGAAGGGTAATTCTATATTCTATTTCAGGGCAATGCTTTCCCTGACTCTTTACACATGTGACCATTTAACATGTATATTAAAATCATCCGTGAAGTTCTAGAAGAGATTTATAATAGTTAATATATTTACCATTTAAAGTCAGCCCTGTCATGGGGAGTTATTCTTTAATATAAAGATAATATCAAGGTGAATTACAATGTTCTTCCTCCCCGAAAATGTATTAAAGTTGATTTGCCTCACTATAATCTAGATGCTTGCATTCCTGTATAAAAAGAGATAAACCCATCCTAGTTTATTTATCTTATCATTGATAAGATTTCTGTCATATATTGCCTGCATGAGTCCCTTAGTCATTTTATTAATTTTTTTCATGTATTTTAGTTATACTCTATTTCTCTGATTCCTGAAAGATTCTCCCAAATTCTTACTCAGAAATTTGTTGTTCTTTGTCTCTCTTTCTCAATGCTACGCTAAAACAAACAAGCAAACAAACAAACAAACAAAAACAAACAAAAATCTGAAAATACAAATAAACTGAAACAAAGAATCAAAAATAAGATTAGTAACAATCAACAGATTGATTTTTGGATTCTTTAACATTGTACTTTAAGGATGCATAGAAAGATTTAATATAGAACGCATAACACACTTTAGCATTAATATTTCAGGCAAGTAATCAGCATGTTCCTTTTGCTGTCCACTGTGATCAGCATCTGGAGCAGGACATCATGTTTTCCCCAATTGTTCATTTTAGTAAAACAAATCTAAACCATTCTTTCAAACAAAAAGGTCAGTTGATACAATATTTGGGAAGATCTCTCCTCTCTCTCTCTCTTTCTTTCTCTCTCTCTCTTTTAAAAAAATAAGAACATCTGTCCACAGGATGAAAAGTCATCAGCCAAATATTTAAAATAATGGCTTCTCAATGAGTGTCTCATGATGACAACTTTGGGTCACTGCCTACTCTGGTTCCAAGTTAATAACAGGGAGGCAATGAATAGCACCGGCATCTAGTCAGAACCCTTCTTGAGAGTTAACATTGTGAATTACTTTCTGGAGAATGGTAAATTGAATCAGAAAGATCTTTAAGATTGATGATTTCAATATGATATTGAAATTATTGCACCATTAATTAAATAATTAGCTTGAGCTGTACCATTATTCCACAACCAATGAAAAGCAGATAATTTTTGTAAGATGTTAAAATTGGTGTAGATTTATCTATGAACTACAAATTAGAAATGCAGAGATCAAATCAAGAAGAACCCCTAAAAGCAGTAACATTTTAAGAGATTACTAGCTAACTTGTTCACGTAGTAAAACAGTTATAAATATAAATCAGTTATTCTTTCAAATCTTCAGCATCTACTTTAATTAATTTGTTGATATATTATAATTTGGTACACATAATAGTCTAAGTTCAATATCTCAAATTTACACATTAAATGCCCCTATATATAAGGCCTGCATAAAATAAAATTTTTAAAAAATCAATGAGTGATTAATTAGATTAAATGATAAGGTAAATCAAAGCATCACAATGAGGGAAAGATGGTAACTTTCAATACTATGGTTTATTGTGTGGATAAGATAAAGCTTATATTCTTTCTCCTGGAGACAAGAATAACTATAATCAAATATATAATCAAATGAATGACTTCTTTAAACAAGCTTGCAAGTACTTAGAGCACATATTAAATAGTACCAAGCAAGTGGTCCTATTGATTATCATCCACTTTGGTCAGAAATGACTACTAGCCCTCCATTGCTTTATCTCTTTTGATCCTATAGACAGCTTGTGAAACTCACCTTAATTCCCTTAGTTTTCTAAATAATGAAGTATTTGGTATGTGAAGAATACATGGGCTGGAGAGATGGTTCAGCAGTTACAAGTCATCGGTGTCTTTCAGAGACTAGAGTTTTCTGCCTAGGACCCAAGTCAAGTGGTTCACATTTGGCTTCAGCCTCAGTTATAGATGATCTGGTGCCCTCTTCTGGCTTCTTTCAGTACCTGCATGCAGGTCACACACACACACACACACACACACACACACACACTCACCATTAATTTTTCTGAGCAGGAGAGTTGTACAGTTCATAAAGCGGTCAGTGCAGAATGCAAACTTCCTGGACCTAGACGCTCTGATATTTGAGCTAGTATTTGACCACAAAGCTCTGATATTAGTATGACAAACTCATTCTGTATTTAAGAAGAATATGTAAGTTGCTTTTCCCCTTACTCTCATATACTCTGTGGATTTTACCTATGGTTGTGTTAAAACATACAACAAAACCAAACCACCTCTGTCTGCCAAATGCTACTCTAAGTAGCCCAAAGTTTGTGATTATAAAGGAAGATGACACCGCAGTATATCTCAGCTCTCTGTATTATTGCCTCCCCATTACAGACTTAACTAGGAAGGGAAAATCATACACACACACACACACACACACACACACACACACACACACATACACACACTCACACACACACACACACACACACACTCACACACACACACACACACTCACACACACACACTCACACACACTCAGGAAGCATATACACACCTCTCTCACCTAATAATAGTGGTGTCATCAGTAATGTGGGATGTTCTTGAGGCCTTGGTTTTTCATGCAAAAAGCACACCCCTTATACACATGTTTCAGAATGTGAGCATTTCCATGAGACCAGGCCTCCTCCATGGTATTTCTGCTATGGCATCCTTTACACTCGTAGTATAGAGGAACTGTCTGTATTTAGACTTTTTATTGCTTTTTGTTTATTCCATGTCTTTCTCTCTTCTAGCTGCTTGTTAGAGTATCAAATAGCCTTACAGTTCCTTAACTGGTTTTGAGTGATGGCCAAACCACTGCCCAGCTGAAAATCTTTGGAACTGTCATTGATGTCTCTAGATCTTTTAAATGTGGAAAATCAGTATCAGTATAACAACAACTTCCCAAAGAAACTTATACCATGGAATGAGAGTCCCACGGCCTAACATGTATGCCTCTCAGTTTGCTGACGTCACTACCTCTGCCTGTACAGAAACAGATACATTCAAATGTCCGTGTACCAAAGAATGGCCTGATAATCCTCCTTAGCAAGTCAGGGAGAAGTGACTCAACCATGTGAGGGTGACGTGTATGAAGGGAAGCATCAAACTCATGCAAGGCTGAGAATCACAAAAACAAGGCCAGTTGGAGCACTTCAATATTGTCCCGTTTTCTGATTGGATGCTGATTTTAGAGTGTTGGTACATCACTGCCGTAGAAGGGAAGCTAGCACATTACTGGTTAACTGGAAAAATTGTGGAGTGGGTACAGTAGCAAGAATAGCTCAGACTTCAAGGATACAATCCTAATAAATTGGCGTTTTAATACCCAAGGCAATATTATTTGCTTAACCACAGGAACCAAAGTAATTGAGCGTGCTCATGCAGTCTGCTCCAAGAACATTAATCTGATGATGTTTAAAGTTAAGACAATTCCTCAAAAGCAAGGCATTCAGCTGCTTCTGAGTGTCCAGGCCCACAGACTGTGCTCAGAATTCAGAACGCCAGCAGGCTTCTTTGCATATCAGCTGTTTGAGATGGAGTGATAAATTGTACATATAGCATTTCCATCCCATCCCTCTAGGTTTGACAGTTTACCTTGAGTTACTTTTTCATAATTCACACAAATTAGAAACATTCTAACAATGTTGAGAATTAAGTGCATCTCACAGAAATGTGCAATAAAATTTTTTTAAACAGGGCACGTGAGAAACAATGGTGTCTTGCTGATCGTGTTTCTATTTGGTTAAGGATGAAGTAGAAGCCTTCATCCAAATGAGAAGACAGGGTGGATTTTCAGTTTCGAATCATCGGAAACTGCAATCTTCTGCAAACGGGGGTTTTCTCTTGCACACCCTTTAAAGGAGGCTTGGCCTGTATTGTGGTGTTTTAATGAAACTTAGAGTCCTTGCTCCCCAGCAATTATCTTTGCCTTCTGTGGCCCACTGTTAACTCTGTATGCCCAAGTTTTTGCTCTATCTCAAATATTGTACTGTTTCTGTTTTATTTATTTCATCTACTGATTATCTGCTCTAGTCACCTACCTGTAAACAGGGGCAACTCTCACACTCCCGTTCTGTTTGTTTCTCTCCTACTCTTCCTTTCAGTCAAGGACAGAGGATTTTTCCTTTCTTAGGACCATTTACTACTAATGTAGGTGTCTATCTTTAAGATGATAAATCCCGAGTCACATATTTTCCACGACGGTTTTGGAAAGCTTGCTAGAAATAACAGCAACCTTCAGTAACAAAACACAAGCCATTCCCATCTGACATCAAACTGTTAGAACTCAGGCATAAAAGCACTTGGCTTTTTGCAACTATAGGAAAAGCCTTTGGACTGATACAGTCTATAGAAATCAAGTGTGACAGACCAGAGAGCTTCCGATGTTCCAGTCTGTCTCATCACTCCTGGTGATGAAAGAAAGTTACATAGGTACCTACCAAAACAGGTATTTTTTGTTTGTTTGTTTGTTTGTTTTTAAGTCTCTGCTGTTTTGAAATCTTGGGTCTTAAAGAACTTTTAACTTTGTTCTGTGGTGCATATGGTATTAAAGTCTTTTATGTTTGATTAAAATGAACACATAGCAACAACTTATCCTATAAAGTATTACATATTATAAATTGCACAAAATATTTTAAATAACTAACAGATTATTTATTAATAAATGACAGATTATTTATTCTCCATAGCTTGAACTAGGTACTAAAGAGAATCTTACTATTTTTGCTATATTCTAAAAGATCAGTTGTTAATTGCAATGTGAAGACCCTCTTAGCTCCCTTTTCGAACCAAGTCCTTTATAATGCTTGAATATTTAATAGCCAAGATCATTCTTACCTGCACAACGGTTGTTAAGACTTATGTCTACACATACACACACACACACACACACAAGAAATCTTATCATCTACAAATTCAGATGCTTCAAGAACTCACAAAAGAGACTAAATTAATACCCAAGAGGCACATTAGTAATGATTATTTTTACTTCTTATTCTTATATTTAAGGGAGTAAGGTCGAGAATATTCTCAAAACCAGATCAGTGCTGCCTAGATAGTACCCATGGTAGAAGAAATCACTAGAACTTGGCTCCATCAACCCTAATGTAAGCCCTTCAAATAACTCAAAGCCATGTTTTCGATAAACACTATATCAGCTGAGCTCTGTGTAAGAATTAAATTAGTCGTCTTGAGTTGATTAAAGAAAAAAAAACTGATGGGAGATAAATTGTGCGTAGTTTTAGCCGCTGGAAATCTGTGCATGTTCAGATGTGTTATCAAAGATTACAGCGTAGTGATGACAACTGTATCCGTGGGCTTTAAACAAAATTAATGAAGGGAAATGGCTGTGACTGTGTTGTCCTTGCTACTTTCCCAGGCCTGACACATCAGTGATGTGATTAGTGAGAGTCCTGGCTGAGGCTGCACTGCAATGGCAGGCATCTCAAAGGAAGGGAGGAAGATGGAGCTGCAGAGGATGCAGATTGCTTGACCTTGGTCCAAGCCTCACTAGGATAGGGGCCAATGGCTTTAAGACTTTTCTGCCAGAGTAAGAAATGTATTTCACATTGTGATCTACCATGGCCTTCTCCTGTCACGCTCTCCAACAATGTTGCAAGTATAAATTCTATTATGATTGGCAACGGAGCACATTTTAAATTTTCCGTTCTTTCCTTTTCTGCCCTATTTTTTTTTTATCAGCATCTATCCTTTTCTTTCTCCTCCTCCTCCCTCATCCACCTCCTTCAGAAATGCTAGTCATCATTGTATAAACTAGTGATTAAAACTCACAGTTTGAGTAACACTGAGCCAACGAACTAGTAGCTGTGCTCAGCAGGGATCGCAGGTATCATTCTTGGCAGTCAGCATCATTTTCTGAAGATACTCAGAATCCACCTTGATGGTGTTAGAGACAAAGCCTTGTGAAGAGAAGCATCCATCTCTCAAACATGTGCCACTCTCTATGACTCTGCCAGCTGTGGGCCCAGATCACTTCACTTGCAGGTGTTTAATCCCTTCCATTCTCACTACTAGTAGAATGTAAGCAAAAGCTGTGGGCCTTTTGAAGTTCCAGGCATCGGTAAACCCCATAGTAGTATCCTTATTTGTGTATACATGTCATCTATAGTATCAGACACCATTGGAGATGGTTAAAATTTCTACCTAGGATTGCAAGTGAACCTGAGCAAAGATTAGATACAGGCACAGTAAACAGAACTAGCCATATATGTTAGACCACAAGGCAATCAGTTAACACCCAGCACTTTTTAATCAGTACAACTATAGTAATTGTCTGTTCTCTCTTTATAAACCACAAAGTATTGCTTCTGTGTACTTATATCATTAAAAGCTGTTTTACTGAAAAAGTTAAGACCTTTTCATCTTAAATTTATAAATGGCAACCCCAAGTTAGACCATCAACCAGCCCAAGAGTAAATTAAGATTCTAAAATTATGACTATAGTTTCCTTGTTGGTAGATTTATACTTTTGCTGTGGAAACAAAGTGTAAGTACAAGAGATCGAGAATGGATAATATTTTCATGCTTTTAATTTTTATTATGGCCCATTGGTTTGGGTTTCTTTGATTAGTTTTTAAACTTCGGTACTATGGCAATACTTCTGCAGTTCTGCCAAACACCTAGCTGTTCTTATTATTGTATCCTGCAAGCGCCTTTGCTCCCTGCCAATACAGTGCTTTGCCTGTGACTGTCAAGAAGACAGTCCTTTTCTTCCTGCCACACGTAAGACCTAAGATGTGCTCCCCCAGTTCTACATTTTGGACCCATAATGGATCACAAGGCTAGGACTGTATTAACATCTGGGAAATACTCCCAGTAAAGCCAAGCTTCATTATTGTGAAACAGCATAAGCTAGGACAGAGGAAAAGTGGGTGGACTGAGAAGGGGGTGTTTTTTTTTTTCAAAGTTTTTGAGATTTATATTAGTCAATTTAAGCAGGAATGTTCTCTTCAACAGCATAATAACTGACTATCAAGGTTACATGTGCAGGAATCCCAGAGTTATAGATACAACAGATGCATATATGAGAATATCAGGGTAAAACTTATTTTCCAAAAATTGGTATAATTCTTTTTAAAATGCTATTAATTTATAGGCTCTACCTTCAGAATGATTTTAGCGTTAAAGGGAGATGGAGCAGATTGTAAGGAGACAAGCATGGTGACGGTGCAGTGGGCTGTCATTGCATTTTTCATCCCTCCTGTCTCCTGACATTTAACGATAACTCTGTGGTTCCCAGAATCTCGCTTGGCTGGAATCATAGAGTACGCTGCCTTTAATTTTTAAAAAACATTTCAATGCACATTTAGGTTTCTCCCATGATGTTTCATGGCATTGTTGTCAGTTAAAATTGCTCTTCAAAATAAGTAAATGGTTCTGCTCTGAGCATAATCTATGACCTCTGGTTTTCTTGTTAAATGAGAACATGTAATGGTTTTTTATATACATGACCATTCTTCAATAAAATTAAGAAAACTTGATGACTGTAATCTACTGAAAATCTATAAAATGAGACACTACAGTGGTACAAGTAAGTGGAAGAAACCCAGGCTGTTTGGTGACATGTTTATAGCCACAGGCACAGGTCTATGCGTTTATTTTCTCAGGAGTTATATGTTTGAGCGGGTGAAAGAGGACTTAAACCAAATATATTCAAAACAAAACAGTATTTATTTCTCCAAAACTTGCTTTGCTTATTATACTCCTTACAAAATTCATTACTGTCAAGATTCACCTAATTGTTCAACCTAGAAGCAGGCTGGGGAATCTGCCTTCTGTCCTCTATCAAGGCAAGTCTTCTCTGATGGAGACTGCTTCATCTTGTCACTGATCATTTTTGCTGTATTATTGTCATCTGGTTGCTGCCTAGATTGACAGGACACCAGTGTCAGTCTCCATAAAATATAATCAATGTTTTATATTTCTGCAAAATGTCTTCCACACTCTCTCTGAAGTGAGTTTTCTAAAGTAGAAGTCTGGTTAGCCTAGTCTCCATCATTCGTCCATTTTAGAGCAGATGGCTATCTTATTGCCCCTTTCTAGTCCCTCAAATTACACAGCACATGAGTGGCAGAACAGGAGTTAAAAGTCAGGCAGTCGTGTGGCTGAGAATGCAGTTCAGTAGCTAAGTGCTTGCCTCTTATCCATTGGGTCCCAGGATAAGTCCACAGCACTGCAAAAATTAAACAGAACAAAATAAAGGCAGACATTCTTGTTTGAGTCTCTACTGTTTATGGCTACATTGGACCACCTAGTATACATCAGAGACCAGAGAAAACAGCTAAAGATCTTTTCTTTGGTATGAAAACATGAAAATTCAGATGTAATTAAATTATTTGGACAAATCAATCAACTTGTTAATTGCTTCCTTTTAAAATGTTGTAGACACTGTGATCCCAGTTAATCAGCATTTATTAGACACATATGCTATGGTGGGTCCTTTGTTTATGTGTGTAGTAACGAAGCCAGTGTAGTGTTCTAGAGGAATCTGTTGAAATGTTGAGGTTGAACAGAGGCTCACAGGTCCATGTACTATAGTAGTGGGGCTGGAGCACTTGGTAAGTTTTCATCAAGATTTCTAAGGAGGAATGCTTACACTGAATTTTTTAGTTATCCTGCACACTTCAATTATATAAAGATAATTTATATCCTAATGGTTAAACCATCATTCTTTCCATCATACATGAGTGGCACAAATCTGGTTATTAATCACTGTGCAAAAAACACCAACACTTTATTAATAGAAAATGAAGCCATTTTAGTCTTCAGAGACTGTACTGTAGGCACATTAACGAACAGTCAGAATGACCTGTAGGAGTAAGACTGTCTCAAAAAACAGCCACTAAGATATCTGAAAAAATGTAAAGAAAGGAGATCTGCCTATTTTCCAAATATTTCAGCAGGGGTTAAAGTTTGATTGTTTTCTTCTTTGTAAACCTCTTGTTGCTTCCCAAGAAAGTCTGATTCTAATTTCATAATTTACAAAACACCAAAGAAACATCAGTGGGAGGAGGCAGCTTGCAAGGAATTAGAAATATGGGAAGAAATAACAATGATGGAGGGTGGAATTAGCTGGGACCTCAGCGTGGAGTGATGGCCGCCATGACAAAGGGTCCAAGATCTCAGCACTGGAAGTGCAGGAGCAGAATGAGGGCTGAATACAGCAAAGAAATCAACTTGATCAAAGACATGTTTAAGACTCTGTTACGGATTTTAAAAAGCATGTTCACATATTATTTCTCTAAATTAATCACTGTGAAATTTCTTTCTTTTGAGGTTAAGAATGTTGACCTTTGTTCTGAAACTGGCTTCAGAAGTGATCCATATGTTTATTTCTTCTTCGCCCTAACCTATGACTATAATCAATGTCATGCATATTGATTAGTGTGTCACATTCAAAATCCTTGGCACATAGTGGCTTTGTTGTTTTCATAAACTCAATGCCCATATGCAGTGAGGATGTTAAAAAAAAAAAGCCCCAAACTAAAACAAACAAACAAAAAATCAGCATTGCTTCCAAAAACAATTCTAAAAAATTCCACGAGTTATCTGAGTTAAGGCAGTACTACACTGTAATCCTTTCAAGGCCAATTTATGTTAGCATGGAAACCCTCACTTGGCTTTATAAAATCTTAAATTAAAAAGATCTTTAGTATTATCTTGTAAACTGGTCTCTGTTAAAAATCCTGGGAAGAGTTTTTATAAGATGCTTCCTACTTCTGAGAGAGTCAGGATGTTCCAGTGTAGGCTAGAAGTATGTTCTCCACCCAAAGCCTACTCTTCCTAAAAGAAAGGGCATGAAGAGGCCACACCCAGTCTAACTCCCTGGAGTCCAATCTGGATGACACAGGCTACTTCCTGTGTAACTTGTTAGTTAAAATGCATGCATTAAGACAAGAAAACAATGTCTGTAAAAAGGTTTATTTTTATATAAACATAATTAAAATTTTAGAGAATATCTAAAATTATTAACACTGTAAAAATGTCTTTGCAATTGCTCAAACTAATACACTGCTTCCAACATACTTTGGACATCCTCATAGACTTCCTTGCTTGCCTATTGGCTCCACTGTTACATTCTCCAACATGTTTTTAGGAAGTAATATCTTTTAACAAGGAAAATCTTCCTGAAGTGACACTTCCAAGGAGCCCTAGACACAGCAGCTGAAGGGTATTTTAGTGCCTGTTGGTTGTTAAACTCATGAGCAGTCCATGAGTAGGTCTTAGGGCACAATCACCCACTGATCGATTACAAACTGAATTGGCGTAGGCATTGTGCTTTTTCTTGTTAGAAAATATGAGCTTTCAACACCAAAGAGCAACTATATTTGATGGCCCAGGGCTTAAAAAGTGAAGGACCAAAAAAAAAAAAAAAAGAAAGAGAAAAGAAAAGAAAGAGAGAAAGAAAAGAAGAAAGACAATGAAAGACAATACTGTAGCTCAACCAGTAATTCTATTTACAAAAAAAAAAAAAAAAATCACTTCTGGGAAAGCCAAAGGCTGGCTGGAGAAGATGTTTTGATGGCAACAGGAAGAAATTCTGGAGATGTGAAGACTGCTTAAAATATCTTAAGGAAGTGCGTGGCCAAAGCCGTGAGCAGCAGATCGGTTTCCAATCCTCCAATCCATGCTATTAGGTTGACTAAAGTGCCAATAGTAATCATTACAGGGGGCTGAGCTCGAGGATCTGAAGGAGTGATAGTCTGCAGCTAACATACTTGAAAGGGGAAGGAAGAAACCACGGACAGCTGCTTGTGACTCAAGCACACACAAATCAAATAGAGTAAATGCAAACCATAGTAATTGTTTATCCATGCATAAAGCAGCCTGGCATTAAATGTGGTTTTGCTAGAAAAATTCTGTTTATTTTTAGGAACACCCTCCATTGAGCACCAGTGTTGTCAGATATCTGAGAAGTATGTGGCGTCTTTTTCTAGAAGTTATACATGATTAATACTGGTTGGGTAGCTCCATTTTCCCAGAATTTTTCTTTAAATGTGGCTTAATCTCTCTGTAGGTTATCAGCATCAGTATGTCCTGCAAAGCACTCGCTCTCTCGGTAAAGCTGACGGGGGAGAAAGGTGCTATTAAAAAGTGACCTTGTAGGGGACACAGGAGCTTAGCGTCTCTCTGTGCTCCTATGAAAACTCTGCCTTACCGATGGAATTATTTTCTTTTTCCATTAAAATGTAAGATAGCTTTGCCTTCTTGGGTTAAGTGTGGAGACCACTTCATTTCTCATTTTCGTAAAAGTGAAAAAGGTTGTTTTCAACGTATTGGAGCTTTCGTTTGATTTAGAAATTTCAAGAGCTTCATAGAATTTTGCCTGTAAACTTTAGAAAAATTGTTGAAGCTCCTGTCTTGTATTCCTGCAGACAATTCTAAGATGTATGTATGTTCTAAATCTCCATTAAAATTATAACAAACAGAACAAAACAGGCTGCAAAGGCTAAGTGGGAGAAAAAGCCCATAATATTTTAAATACAGTATAATTAATTACTCATAGTTACAGGAAGGCAGATTATTAAATAGGGATATTCTGATGGTTTTCAAGAAATTAACCCTTAAATTCACAGAAGTATACTCTTCTGGGTGTTAGTGTCATGTGTGGTGAGAATGGAAGTAAGTACAAGGATTCTACTGAGTCGGGTTGTCCGCACAGGAAGTGAAGGTGTGGGACAAAAGTCTTGTTATGTGTCTCAAGAGCTAGAGACGAGAGCAATTCCCTTGCTGGTCTGATTGTTGCAAACCCAGCCCCAGGAACACAGAGCATGTTTGGAATGTGCACATGCTTAACACCTGGAATTTTCCAAGAGTCAGGTCAATACTTCATCCGTCATCAGAATCAAAAGCCAAATGTCGATCTGAACAAGGACTTCTGAGGCAGTGTTTCTGGAGCTTGCAATATACCCTCCTTGTCATCTCTCAGACATAAGCCTTTAATCCTCTCTTCCTAAAATTGTTTATTTTAAAATGTGAGAAAGTTTAAGGGATGTCACAGCCGAGCTGTGAGCTTTCTCTTTAAAGACTCTCATCCTTCAAACCCATCTTCAGCAAGAAACTGGCATTTCATGTGCTGAGCAGATGTCATCAGGCAGCGCTGGCCGGCGCTCGGGTGCAGCTGGGCGGATCTGGCACACAGGTGTCCTGATTTGGACCTTCTTGCGATTCTGACACCACACTTCCAAGGGGAAGTATGGCTTGACGATGCTATTTTCCTGGGACCACAGCTTCACCTCCTTAACCAGAACAGCTTGGACAGACCTAGGTGATGATGCAGTTCTCTGACTTAGATGGACCGTGGACAGAGGGTTTAGATGGTTTGGTCTAAGACTCCGGGCCAAGTGTTTGGTTTTGATTTCCTCGTTTATATTCTGTATTGTCCTTCGTGGCTGGCTAACCCTTTCACCTCTTAGAACCCAGGGTGCTTCTCAGAAGGGTGGTGCCGTCCAGCTGAGAGAAACAATACTACAGTACTCGAACAAAACAAGCAAGCAAGCAAACAGACAAAGCTAAAAATTGCACTGGAATGGTGGCTTTTGTAATCATGGGTGACGATTGAGCAATCACATGCCCAAGTTGGGAAGTCTTCAAGGGTTTCAAATAAGGCTTATTTTTAAACGAGGAAAACAGGACAGGTTTGGTAAACACTTCATAGCATTTGACTGAAGCTACTGTGAAAGTAAAATGTTTCATAAACACAACGACAAAGAGACAGTCTCTGCTCTTTCTGCATAATCTTTTACATAATCACTTCAGTCTCACCAAAACTATTTCCCAGTGCAGAGCCCAGATGTTTCTGAACTCTGGCTTTCTTTTTCTTTTTCTTCTTCTTTTGTTTTCTTTTTTAGAAAGCAATATTTAAGAACTTTTCATTCCTTCCCATTTTGTAAGAGCTGCTGATAATGAGTATGGCCAAGTACAAAAAACCCACTTTGGAGCTGCACAGCAGGGTGTCAGAGCTGCACAGTGAGATGGTGATGACGGAGAGTGGATCACAACCCAGGCATGCAGACTGTGCTTAAGTCCTACCTCTGTTTCTTTCTCCATCACAAAAACACTGATCTGAATAATACACCTCCTGACTTAAACCTACCTATCTTTATTCAGGTCTGCCACACAGAGTCAAGTGGTCCTTCTTAAATTAACAGAGGCAGATAATCAGCTATACCTGGAAGACAAAGGTTATCCTCTCTTAAGTGCTTGCTTCCCTCCCTTGCCATTATCTTGTAAGGATCTGAGGAGTGAGCCTGTTCCTCAAACAGCTTGGGTTGTTGAAGAGAACCCTGAGCTTGGCATAGATTCTGAACCACACTACAGAGCATGGCTTTACATGAACCACACTACAGAGCATGGCTTTACATGAACCACACTACAGAGCGTGGCTTTACATGAACCACACTACAGAGCGTGGCTTTACATGGAGGGATTCATGGCTCCACTGCATATGTAGCAGAGAATGGCCTTATCTGGCATCAATGGGAGGGGAGGCCCTTGGTCCTGTGGAGGCCTGTTGTACCAGTGTAGGGGAATGCTAGGGCTGTGAGGCAGGAATCGGTGGCTGGGTGGAAAGCACCTTCATAGAAGCAGAGGAGAGGGAGGGATGGGATAGGGGGTTTGCAGAGGGGAAACCGGGAATGGGGATAACATTTGAAATAGAAATAAATTAAATAACCAATATATTTTTTAAAAAATTGGATACTAAGGGAAATGGATGCCTTATAAAACAACACAGGCTTGCTCAGAATAAACCAGGACAAACTCATTGTATGTATCATTCCTGTGACTTAGTGATAATTTGGATTTAAATACCTATACATGTCTCTCGTGTCTCTTTCTGGGCACAGCTCCTCTCTCTTATGCTCAAGTAGCCACACGACAGCTCCAGGAGTAGGTAATTCTTCTGAGCATATCCCAAACCCATCTTTTTCCTTTACTGTCCGGTGCCCATGATTTTCTCTGTCTCAATGGAAGATCTGAATTGGTGCTTGTTATGTAAAACCCGTAGATTCATCTGTATCCATCATTCCTACTCAGCCCACTAGGAACATCCTTTCACTGAGAGTTAATGAAGTCTCTTAGCTGTATCTTCAAAATATCTTCTTAGACTCAAAAAAGGCCACTATCTGTTGAAATAAGACTCATAACAGGCCACAGGAGGCTATACTGGGCACTTCA
Source organism: Grammomys surdaster (assembly GCF_004785775.1). Lineage (NCBI taxonomy): Eukaryota > Metazoa > Chordata > Mammalia > Rodentia > Muridae > Grammomys > Grammomys surdaster. The sequence continues at coordinate 9,800,369 of NW_021621323.1, read as the reverse complement.
GTTAGGCTGAATGAGGTACACAGAGGACAAAGCAGATCTGTCTAAGAAAACAGCTCCGTGTAAATGTGGGAAACGTCTCTATTTTACAGTCTTACATCTGCTCTCTCCGTTTACATTTGTAACATTTAAAAATGGATAGTCTAGAAACCAATGAAATCATCAACTCTACCACTGCAAAGGAGAAAAAAAAAATTACTGACATATCATTTGTTAACCATACCCTATAAAAAGAACTGCATGTGTAAAGCCTGCTTTGTGGTACTGAGAAAAGAGTGTGCAAAAAGCATTGCCCAAGAGGCAAACCAATATCAAGATTCCTACCCAACTATTTTCTTGATGTTTCCCTAAATTAGTCTTTAGCTTTTTTTTGTGTGTGTATGTTTTAGTTTCTCTGTATGCAGGGCATGCATACAGCTAATATTAACAGCTAAACAAGGATAGTTGTATATTGGTGGATTAACACCATTCAGTGTTGTTAATAAATGGCTCAAATCCTAAACCAAGATTTTTCAAATGCCTTTAGAGCATGTTTATCACATTCCTTATTGTAGATAACAATTATTACTTTAAGTATCAGGTCTCTTCTTTCATTTTATTCATATTGCCAATATCTAACTACCATACCAGTTCACAGATATTTGAAGAAAATTGTATCTCATTGAATGATTGAAATTATCTTCTTTTGTTCCAGTCTCAACTCAGTCTCCAATCCTGATTATGGGAATCAAGATTTGTATGCTCATTGAGAATAAGCACATCTTTGGGGCACTGTGTCAGTAACACTGACCAATAAACCAGACTAGACGGCTTATGTATAAACTGATACACAGATCACTGATTGAGTATGGGACTATTTAAAAATGATCTTGAAAACACTGAGTAGCTTTGTGAGAAAAATTACATTGAAACACTACCACATAATTTTACTATGTATAAAAATTGTCTAATTCCTTAAAAAAAAATAAGAATGCACTCTAAAGAGAAGCAGAAAAAAGCACTAACTTGGAGTTGTATTTAGCACAAATAGTTTACCAAACTTTTACATGACTAGAAATTTGTGTTCAGAGAGTACAACAAATCTCTGTAAGTCAATAAGGCAAAAGTAAGAAACCCGTGGATAAGGATTTATCAGGCTAGTAAGTATTATGATAAAGCCTTCCTCTTATTAGTGTAGAATAATAAATGAAAACTGAGATATAGATCCTTCAATTTATAACATTAGATTTTCAAAAAATAAGATGGGCAATATGAAGTACTTTGGTGTGTATATGTGCAGCTTTAAGGTATGGCTCATAGGGATGAAACTGCTTCAATCACTTGGTCCTCTCTTGTAACTCTAAACACTGAAGTACTTATTTGCATACATGAGGATTTAGGTAGGATTCTCACTCAGAGAGATACTTAAGCATGTTCAGAAACCATGTCCAAGGCTGACTATAGAGGTGCCACTTGTAATATCAAGGCAGGAAACAACCTAAAAGTTCAATGTCTATGAGAGAATGTCTATACAGGCTATGGTAGCATCATACCATGCTGCATTAGAGAGGAGGGAAGATGTATCAGTGAGTTCCAGGGAGAAAGGAATACAATATAATGGCTAAAGCATTATATATAGTATCTTAATATTTCAAAGTACTTTAAAATCATAATTGAAGGAGAATAGTGTTAATTTTGGGAGAAGTGAAGGGAGTTGGAACGAGGATTTCTATCTAGAGATATTCTTCTAGATAGAAAGAAGTACTAGTACATTCTAGTTCTGGGTTGAATGGCAGTGTCACGGTCACATTTGATAACCCAAAACACTTAAGCATGCCTTTACACACACATACATGCAAACACGTACACACACAGACACACAGACATACACGGAGAACGGAGAGAGAAAGAGAGAGAGAGAGAGAGAGAGAGAGAGAGAGAGAGAGAGAGAGCGCCCATGGGAATCACTAGGCAACAAGGCACCTTTCACTCAGGTGAGGTAAGTGTGGATGAGTGTGAGAGGCTAATATCTTTGAGCACATCCTTTAGAAAGTGAGATGCTTGTAAGCGCATTTTTTTGAGGCCATATGTTGAAAGCATCATGATGAATGTTGTTAGGGAAGGGTGGATGAAAGAACTCAGATCTTAGAGAATACAGTTAAAGCTTTTATGAGTCTCCTCCCTGGCTAGTGATGAATCTCTTTTCCACTCTTATACACACCACCCTCTGGGACATTCCCCTAACGAATAAATCCTGTATCCCTCTGATTCTCTATCAACTCAGGTCAAGAGTATGTCCGTCCTGAGTATTTCCCACCTACCCTGGAAACAGCCGTTTTCAGAGAAGCATACATGGTTCCCAGAAGTAACCCCTCTGTAAGGCATGCCACTACCTTTTTGCTGTTGTTTCCCAGGGAACAACATAAACATGAAATTACTTATAAGGAGTAAAGGCGGTGAGAAATTCTGAGCTCACCACACGGAAACAGACAAAAATGTGAAGTCTATTAAATATGCTTACAAACAATGTTACTGAATTATTGTTCAGCAAATGTTAATAAACCTGTTTTTTTCTTTAAAGGCTAGTAATTTTTAAGCTTCAGTAAAAGGAGTAAAAATATTTTAAACGTAACATTAAATTACAGTATATGAGTTATTTCACGAGAAAGTATCAGTCATCTGATACTGATTCTTCCTCTGTAGCTATCCAATGTTATCCAATGAATGGCAGTTGAATGCATTATGGGTAACTAGACTAGAATACTGAGTGAATATTATCTCAAAAATGAATAAAACAAGTCTAGTATTTAAAAGAAAACTGTTTGCAGTTCTGGTTGCTTGATTTCGTCTTTCAGGGTCTATACAATTATATGAACCAATATTTGTGAGTGATCAGCAGATGCTGACAAAAAATCATACTGAAATGCAGAAAATGAGATTTGTTTCTTACCTGTTCTCTTAATATATATTTAGAACTTCTGACTGGATGAGGATTGTCCAGGAATCAGAAACAGAAAGTATACAAATTTCCCTTGAATACGTTTAAACAGAATACAGTGCTTTTCTAAAATTATAATAGTGAAAGGTTTTGTGAAAGTGGTGGTGGAGGCTCAGCACTCAGGAGCGGATGCAGATGGATTTCTGTGAGTCCGAGGCCAGGAAGGGCTACATCACAAGTCCCAGGTCAGCTAGGGCCATACTGTGAGACCCTGTCTAAAAGATAAGAAAAGTAAACACTGGTATATATTTATATTATTTAAATCTAGAAAAAATAACAAAAAATAGTGTATTGCACCATGGTTTTTATATTTAACTGTTAAAAGTCAACCTGTACCTTGAAAAGGAACCATGGGGCAATGCATCATCATCATAATAATAATAATAATAATTATTATTATTATTATTTGCTAGACAGGGATTTACTCAAGAATTATGGTTATAATTTAGATAAAAAGTTAATCCATCAGGCATATAAATTTAAATATTATAGTATCCTGCCTTTCAAGAAAGCAGGTTCCTGGTAGGTAAATCAGATAATTTAAATGAGAAGAATGACAATATATGTATACATACATATATATTCATATATAATACTTTTATTATATATATTTATATATTTATTTATAATTTGATTTGCAAGTTGATGGCAATTTCACAGATGGCAAGCTGTTTTAAGACTCCTAAGAAAAATAAATCTCCCTGAAGTACAAATTTAAGGAATAAAGGAACAGGTACCATAGGATAAAATTTTATTCCTCTATAATTCTAGAAGAATTCTTGAAGATTACAGAGATCTAGAAAAATGGACACCAAATAGTCATTTTAAAAAAATACCTCTATTTAGTCAAGAAGCCAAAGACTGCTTTGTGCCAAACAGAGTGACGCCTGATTCTACTACTTTGATCCGAATTCCAGAACATCCTTTCCAATACTGTGTCAAAGCGAGGGCTCGGTGCTTTATTTCAGTTAAAAAATATCGCTGTCCCTCTGCCCTCCCCCAGCTGCAAGTTCCCTTGCTGAAGTGTAATTTCATGAATTTATTCTAACTAAATTTTCGGTTTCCTGCACTTTCCAGCTGCAGGCGCCTACGCAGCTTTGTTCAATAATTAATACATATGCTTAAACTAAGAGCACATCTTTTGCTCTCTCTCCACCCAGCTGCACATTTCTAGTATTTTTATGGATTTTTTTTAAAAAGAGGTTTTTTTAAAAATAATATTTCAAAACTACATGAATAGTCCAGATTCTCCCATTCCTTTTTCCAAGCTTATATTGCCTTGCCAATTCTCAGTGTTCCCGACAGCCACCGGTGGCAGTAAGCTCAGGCCTCTCCTCAGTTGTAGCATTGCTTCTGAATCTCAGCTTTTTTAGTTTTGAACACTTCAGACCCCAAAAGCCTAGCAAAATAAGCATTAGTCCAAGAGAGGGATAGTAGAGCCTTCCTGTGGAATGAAGGGAACTGTTTTGTGTATGTGCTTGAGTCGAACAGTGGTTTATCTTTTGAATTTTATCGCTTAGCTATTTCTAAAAGAAAGATATGTTTGGTTCATCTATAAAAACACGTAATATGCATGACTGTTTTTCTTTATTTGTTAAATTTACACGCAGGAAATTTCTTCCTATTTGGTCAATTTCTGAAAAGGAATTTTAAATTATCAATGTTTCTAACCATTAAAAAAAGAGTTAGTACTTCTGTTACATAACCCGATATTGTTTATTTATTGCTGTATGCATGCCCTCATATGTAGATTTCTGACTAATAGCATCACAAATCTATGATATTCTTATTTTATTACTAGCAAAATAATTTTATTTGACATGGGTTCGGTTTTGCTTTGTGTTTTTGGTTTTGTAGGATAAAAGAGTGAAAACTTGCAAACACGTTTAGACCTAAATGGATCGTGGAAAAATCATTTTGATACTAGAAAAGAAGGGTGTCTGAATTCAATGGAGCCTAGGCTCTGATGAGTTAAAATGCTGAAAGCTCGTGGTACCACAACACTTTAATTGAGTCCATTGCTTCTGAGTTCTTGTCTCTCAGATTGGAAGTACTTAAGACAAAGAGTGAAGACAGCACTCCTGCGTAGCAGGACTGGCTCCCAAGAGATGTTATACTAATAGGCTACCAGTTTAGGGCCCATTTGTAGGATGAATGCAGAAACTGCTGAGACATGACATTAGACGGGTTGGCCCACCCCTAAGATGACCAGGTGCCTCCACTTTTGGTCATATCCGCTTCTTCACAGCCTTATTTATAGCTTCCTGGGAAGGGATGGCCCTTCTGGAGAGAAAATAAGAAACTGGGAATCAGAGCTCTGTTTTTGGTATGCCCAGACTCCATCCAGTAGGGGCGTTCTCAGACCTGCTGTTTTGTGGTTTCTCACCTAACAGACCATTTTGTTTTGTCAGGAGTTCTCATCCATATGAGGGTTCCATTTGAGTGTGTGTGTGTGTGTATTTGTGTGTGTGTGTGTGTTTAATGTTTCTTGTGTGTGGAAAACATTCAAGATGCTTAGGCCTTCTCCTTGCAATCCTCCAGGTTGTAGGTATGATAGTATACTCATATTGCAAATTTATTGCTTCTCTTTCCTTTAAGATAAAGACGACCCTAATGTTAATTACAACTCTATAATTTACAAGCTTTATGTTTGCTAAGACAAACGTTGTTGATTGTTTTCCCATTACAGATTTTACTGATAATTGACAATCTTTCTTATACTACAGTCTGACAACCTATGTCACTTTCCCTATAAAGTCTTTCTTACCTTCTTGCTTCAAAATCCCCTTCTAGGTGGACCAACAGTGCCTTGCCTCCATCCTAAACATTTTGCATCAATATCACACTGCATCCACACTCACACTGAGAGATCCTATCTTTGGTACCACAGCAGGCACAGTGTTACTAATAGACACACATTGTGTACACATAGTGGCAGCCCTATAGAAAATATCTGAATTTTGAATTACAAATCCAAAATTCTTTTTCATGAACCAGAAAGTAGAATTAATGAAACCTAAATGGCACACTCTACTTAAGGATTAGTGGTCATCATTATCCATTTTCACTGTGACCTTGTTTTTCAGATTAGTAGGGGCTTAACTTGTAGAGTACCACAATTGACTCAAGCTCTGAGAAAAGGAGTACTGGTCAGGAAGATACAGACTCAGGTTTGGAAGCTTTCTCATTCTGATAATTGATGTGTCCCAGAGAACCAGCACACCTGCACAGCAGGGAGCTACTGGAATTACCTGCCTTGCTTTGCTTCTGGTCCTACCAACATAAAATACCTTATCAGATATGAATATTCATCACATAACATGAGTTCACTCACTGTACAGCATCAGCTGTACACAGACTTAAGTATACACAGCCTCTCCTACTAACCGAAGGTTGACCTTAAGGCCAAGACTCTGTACCAGATCCAGACTTCATCCCCATGGGATCATGATGATGGCAGAGCTGCTGGTTTGAAATCGCGGGTGTCCTTGGGTCAGAAGAGTCGTCTCCACCAGCAAGCTACGTCAAAGATTGTCTAACCTATAACCTTTGATTTCATCTCAAAGCATTCTGTATTTTAGCATAATAGCATAGAAATCATTTGTATTTTAAAGCAATCCACTTCTTTCATGCCATATTTTTTAAGTTATAATAAGAAAGAATTTAAATTTTTTCATGATTGGAGAAAGAAAGAATGCAGCTTCTATGGCTTCCAAGTCTCTTGGCTCCGAGGGGCATACAAATTCTGCCAGAGGTCTCAGCTTCAGCTGAAGTTTAAAAGCCAACACAGACCATCATCTATTTCTTTTAATAAACTCCTGGTCATTTAATGGAGAAAAATATCATTTATGTAAGAAAAGCAAAGTCACTATGTTAATCGGTCCTTCAAGGTATAGGCAGACATCCATGCCATCTACAAGCCTTGAAAAGTAAAACCCTATTTTAAAGAACATCTCCTTGAACATTTGAAACACTGAACTGCCCCAGTGAGTTGCTCAGTCCGTGTTTGACATAACTGTCATATTAACATTCCCTAATTCACTTGACCACCCCACTTAAAAATGGCTGCATTTTATCATCAAGGAAATGTTAGCTTTCACTTAAGAAGTGCTCAGACAAGGTGGTGTGCTCTCTAATCAAAACTTGGGAAGAGAATTTAGATTCTCACTTAACAACATGTATCTCCTCAACTTTCATCTGAGTTGTCTTGTACTAAAACAGGAAACTAGGTAAAGATTATCAGCTGCCTTTGTCTGCCACTTGAGCATGATCAAGAAATGCAGTGGACAAAGGGAGAGAAGAAAAAAATTGTATAGACATATAATTATATACATACCAATAATATATATATGTGTATATATATATCAATAACATGTACGAATGTACACATATATATGCACATATACAGAGATAGATAATTTTTTCAATTTTTATCATTTTATTCATTTACATTCCCATCTTTTACCCCAACTTGGTCCCCCCTCCCACAGTTCCTCATCCCATTCCTCCTCCCCCTTGCCTCCAGAGGGTGCTCCCACCACCAGACCTCCCTCTTCACTGGAGCCACAAGTCTTTCCAGGATTAAGTGCATCTTCTCCAAACTGAGGCCTGACCAGAAAAACCTCTGCTATATTTGTGCCAGGGGCCTTGGACTGGCCCCTGTATGCTCCTGGTTGGTGGCTCAATCTCTGGGAGCTCCCTGGGTTCTGGGTAAGTGGAGACTGTTGGTATTCCTATTGGGTATCTCTCTCCTTCAGTTTCTTTAGCTCTTCCCCTAATTTAACCATAGGAGTTACTGACTTCAGTTCAATGGTTGGGTATAAGGATCTGTTTCTGTCTAAATCAGCTTCTGGTAGGGCCTCTCAGTGGACAGTCATGCCAGGCTCCTGTCTGTAAGCACATCATAGCATCAGTAATAGCGTCAGGCCTCAGTGTACTCCCATGAGATGAATCTCAAGTGGGCCTGTCATTGGATTGTCTTTTGCCTCTGCAGTTTTTTAGACAGGAACAGTTCTGGGTCAGACATTTTGATTGTGGGTTAGTAACTCTGTTCCTCCCCTTGAGGTCTTGTCTTTCTACTAGAGGTGGATTCTTGAGTTCCCTCTCCCCAATGTTGGCCATTTTAGCTAAAGTCACTCTTATTGAGTCTTGAGAGTCAATAGACTCACTTCTTGAGTCTCTAGTATTTTCTAGAGCATACCCCCACCTTCCATCCTCCCCCTGAGATGCTGCTTATCTCCATTCATTCTCTTGGCCCACTGGACTTCTCTCCTGTCCCCTGCCCCCATACCTAATTCTGTTCTGCTTTCCCCTCCCCCTCATTTGTCCCACCCAGGTCCCTCCCTCACCTCTGCTCCTGTAATTATTTCCTTCCCCCTTCTAAGTGGAACTGAAGCATCCTCGCTTGGGCCTTACTACTAGTTACACTTCTTAAGGTCTGTGTCCTAGAACCCATCTGCACTCAGGCCAATCATTGTGTGACTCATGGAATTTGAACTTGACCAGTGAATGTAATTAACATGATCTTGGAGTCACTAAAGATTTCAAACAGCTCCTAGAAATTTGACGCAGACAAATAAACTTTAATGGATATCAAAGCACACAGAAAGGACCAGAGGCCAGGGAGGGCTTCCTCTCCAGACCTTAGTCAAACACTCAAAAAACCCAACTGTTTTGAACTTTCTTTGAGATGTTGAAATTCTTTCTGAATCATACTGCCCCTTATTACCAAAACCCTCCATGAAACTACAATTACCATTAATGATACAGGAAAGGCTATTTGTCTTAAGAAAATCCATTTTAGTATAATTCTGGTTCAAACTATAATTTCCTGGCTCTTTCATCCTGATTTCTAACATTTACCTTTTAACTCATTCTCTACCCTTTGGGGCTTTGGTTACCTGCTAGCACTTTAATTTTTATTTTTAATGTTTTCTTAAATGTTGCTGCTGATTGTGGAAGTCAAGGATGATATTGATTTTAAGTAATTAATGTCATCTCAATTCTAGCTTTTGAATACAAGTTGTTTTGAAATAAGGCTCTAGCCTTCTCTTGAGAATTTCTCTCACAGGCATAGAACCACTGCGTTAGAGAAAAAATGTGTTGCTTTAAAAGGGGTTGAATACAATTCTTCCACCAGGTCCAGTCTGTGAGGGAAGCTCTTCTGTGAACTGAATGATCAAGTTCCAGTTTATTGCCTTATCTGATGAGAAAAGGCTGTCGAAGTGATGTCCTCTGATGACCCCTTCACCATCAAAGCCAGAAATAGCAGGTTGAGGTCTCTTCAAACTCCATTTCTGCAACTTTATTTCTTAGTAAAACCTATTTTTGGTTCTAGCTTGGAAAGTTCTTCCAGTTCTAAAGACTACCGTGGTTAGATGGGACCCATTCGAAAATTCCAGAACAGTCCTCCACTTGAAAGCCACCAAATTAGATCAGCAAAATCCATTTTGCTGTTGAAGGCAACACACTTTTTATATTCAGAAATAAGGTTATGAACATTTTTGGGCTATTCTGCCTACTATGTGTGTCATTTAAGTGTTGAACACTCTTAGTTGGAATTCAAAATTACCATTGAATATTTCTCAGCAAAATGTTATGGTTTATCAGCAATAACCAACATAACCATCTGGGAGATCACCAGAACAATAATCAACCTACACAGTAGATGTGCAAGCAGTAGATGAGTTGATTTACATTGGTATTGAGACAGAAACATGTAATGGTATAAGCACACATTAGGGCCCAAAAGATGGTGAGTGCCTCCTGGATGGGAGGAACCAGGAAGAAACTGGTGGAGATTTGTCATGGTCCTGATGTACAGATCAGTCATTGAAGCTGAGTATTGGATTAAAGACTGAGCCTTTTATAGCTAGTTCTCTCTTAGGAATGCACGAAGAGAATGATATGAAAATGGAGAGGCGGAAGAAACCTTTTAGGTTAGCTGATGACCACCAAAGATTGACTAGTCTCCATTGGGAAGGAACCAACATTTCGACAACTCTTTAATTAGCAAGAGTCTGGTGAACTTGAGCCAAGAAGACTCTAATTTTCTGCATACTCACAATCATGAAATAAGGACCACAAATTAGGTGACACCCCTACTGAATATGAATAGCTTGTGCTGTTCTCTGACATGTTTTGTGCTTGTTATCTAATGTAATGCCCATTTGTAGTAACAAAGGGTAAGCATTGGTCCTGTGTTACAGACAAGAAAGTGAAGGTGAGATCCAATGATCTAAGATCACACACTTGAGTGCTGAGTTCAAACATGTTTATGCATTTCAGTATTTGTACTGTTAATCACTGGGTGCTGCTGGTTACTTTGATGGGAAGTATAGCCAAAACTCTGGGACAGTAAGTAGAGTGGAGTGATAAGATGGTTTGTTATGCTATTCATAGGCTATACCAAATTAGCCTTGACTCAACATTTCTTCAGAGACTAGTTGTTTGCATCTCTCCCTCTTCCTTTCCTTCCCTCCCTCTCCTTCTCTCCCTCTCCTTCTCTCCCTCCCCCCTCCTCCCTCTCTCTCTCCTCTCCTTCCCTCCCTTTCTTCCCTCTCTCTTTCTCTTTTGTCATGAGAACTCATGAAGCCAGTAAAGCAAAAGCATGTGAAGCCCTCCAGCAGATAAACATTTTCCATTCACATTTTTCAGAGAATAAAAAAGCCAAATTAAAAAAAAAATCTAAATGGCAAACACTGTAAAGCCATTCCTTCCTTCGTAAAAATAAATGTTCAGTCAAGAGGCCTTTCATTTGGAAATTAGATCCAGCTTCTGCTTATGGGAAAAAGCGAGTAAATGACTGAGACAACCAGCGGGCCTGCTAACTGCAGAGCCACGGGATGGAACTCAAGAGCCCAGCAATACTAAAATGAGGACTTAGCAGGGTTGAGCAATTTGTTCACATATCTCCACACTGAGAAATTGGGTGATGTGAAGGAAGCGTCTTGCAACTAGTTCAGAAAGATATAATTCAGGACAGATTCCCCCACCCTAACCCCCAACACATGGTTTTGAAATCGAAGATTTCTTTTCTTTGAAGAAAGATGGAAAAGTCATTATGTACCAAGTGCAAAAAATTAAGTTCAGACTAAGATTTTCATGGAATGTAATATTTTGCATCCTGCTTAACTTTGATGGAGTGACTGTATTTCTTGTCAATAAAGACAAGGGAGTTTTCCAAGTCTGAAGTATACAGTAGATGGAGGGATGGAGAAGTTGGAATGAGAAAGATTTCATTTTAAAGGAACATTTCTATGACATTATAGCTGGTTACTGTTAGGCTAGTTCACGTAGCTATGGAGTTGAGAAAATTTACCTCACCACAAGGGCTTGAAGGGAGTGAGATCTAAACCTCCCAGCTGTGTGGCTATGGGAAAGAATTATTCACATTTCAATCCCGTGTGTAAAATCAAGATATAAACTTCATGTGAATTTTTATGAGACGATGCATACGGTCTGATGTCATCCCTGGCACACCATGGACCCTAGAAATCTGTCCCTTTTGTGTTTTGGTTTAGATGGGTGCACTGCATTGCAAAGAGGTTATCATTTAGGAGTTCTGAGACAAATAAAGGACAGGAAAAGCAGGGAAATGGAAAAGAGTAGCATCTAGCAGACCAAAAAGCTATTGAATAGTTCCCAAGAGTCTCTAACAAGCAGGTTTCATTGTGCTTTGCTCTGTAAGTGAAAGATTCCAATGTGAGTGACAGATTCCAGTGTGATTGACAGATTCCAGTGTGAGTGACACATTCCAGTGTGAGTGACACATTCCAGTGTGAGTGACAGATTCTAGTGTGAGTGACAGATTCCAGTGTGAGTAATGCTTCACGTGGTCAAAGTGTTTCAGGGTTCAGTGAACAAAGCTTGCTAGCATAAGTTTGGTTTGGGTTATAAACTCACAATCACTCTGCCCAAACGTTGTAAACAACACTCTTTTTTTTCTAATTGAAATAAATGCTACACTGTTAATGAATTAAACAGAAACACTGTAATTTAATCACTAGTCATTAAAATTATTTAAAAACTAGTAACATTGATTCTTAATTCCATAATAGTGGCAGAGAAAAATCCACAGTAAAGCCGAAAAATTGCCAGTAGTCAAAGCCCATGTTTTTTTTTTTTTTTTAAAGTAAGAATGTATTAGGTGTATAGCCCATCTTAAGTCCAATTAACAGTATAAAATAGCCTTTCATTCTGGCTCTGTAAAACTGCATTGTTTGCGGTGTTGGGGTTGTTGTTCTCTCTGCTTTTATCACTGGTACACACTTTCCTCCAGTTGAATGGACTCTTATCATCCTTTTCTGTATTTCTTTTCACAATACATATTCCCTTATCACATTTATTCATTTTTACAAGGATAAGATCTCAAAACAAAGTCTCCTACTGTTCGCAGAACTGTGGTTTCCACCATAATTGCTTGAAGGGTTGAAATTTTAACAGATTTTAGACAGTCTAGTCGGTACTAAAAATTATAACAGAGTTTGTAGAATTCTAACAGTTTAAAAAGGATGAGGACAGAAATGGACTTTGATTATTTTAATTAGCTATTTGTTTCATTATACAGTATTATAATTTCTAGTTAAAGAAACAAAATCAGAAATAAACTTTACTTAAAATGATAGATGCATGTACACACATATAATTTTATACAGAATTTCTTTTATTAAGTATGGGAACTACTATGTTATTCTGAATGTCTTATATAAAATGCATATTGAGCCATAACTTCCTGGGCCATCTTTGTGCTTCCATATGCTCATAGGGGCCTTAGAAGTTAGGCAGAGAGATATGAGGGAATAAAGCAAGGGTCAGTGAACACAAAAGCCAAGTTGTAGACCAGGTGTTTCAGATTCAATGGTCTGTGTACTTTTCTTGAAGCTAACACTTTTGTTCATTTCCCAAAGAAACTTAGAGCACATGATTCCAAAAGGATGCCTAGAATGTTGCAGTGGTGATGTTATGTGTATGTATTTTGGAGTTGCTGTTTTTCTTGTCTCTGTTTTTTTTTTTTTTGAGAGAGAATTACTATGTAGCACAGACTTTCCTCAAACTCATAGATGTTCCTGCTTCTGCTTCTGAAGGCTGAGGATAGAATTTGACTTTGTGTCTCCCAGGTTTTAGTGCCTCTGATGTTCTTTTGAGAAACTTTGCAGAATACTCAGAAATATATTTCTATCAGTTATAAAAATCACATACTTATAAGATGATCAATTTGGGAGGTAACATAAAATTAATTGGGAATTTATTGTCTCAAATATAAAGTTTTTAGTATAGTCTCCTGGATTTGAACAAAAAATAAACAAAAACAAAACAAAAAAACAGGTATCTTTTTATTGCAAAAGAAAAAAAATTCCAGGTGCTTTTTATTTTCTGCCTAGCTGTATGTATTCTAATATAGGTTGTCTTAAGAGACTCTGACAACACATTGATTGAATATTTACTTTGAGGAGGTGACATAAATAGTTTGATAAAAAATGTGAATACACTACTTTTTTTAAAAAATGGCATCTCACTATGTAGCACTGGGTGACTGAGAACTCTATATAGACCACCTCAAACATAGATATCTACCTGTCTCTGCCTCCAAAATGCTGGGATAAAAGACATGCACTACTAACTCATCTGGCATGATACTTTTACTACTTATATCTTTTAATAATGTTTCAAAAATTTTATATATGAGTACTGTATTTATGTCATTTCCACCTCTCCTCTGTACTCCAACTCCTCTCCGTCCCCACATAACTCTCAAATTAATGACCTTTTCTTCTTTAATTATTATTGTTACTGTCACACACCACACAGAAACACACACAGACAAACAAACACACACACACACACACACACACACCACCTATTATTTACCTGTAGCTCTTCACCTAGGGCAGAGCCTTATGAGATTTACCCATCCCTGTTGGCCTATTAACTGATATTGTCAGTGTTCAGGTTAAATACTCTTTTATTCTCCAGAAGAATTTAAAACAAGTTTGTTTGTTTGGGCACAAAATTTGGGGCACCACCTTAAGCAACTTTTAAGGTAGCATGTAAGGTGACAATCTCTGTGTGTCATTCTCCTGCGTACATCTGTGACTTTATGGATTATTCTTACATGTCTCCCTCTCTGTTGCTCTCCCAGTCCCCTGTTGCTGTCTTGCTGGGTTCCTTTCTCAACCCAAGTAGGTCTTTCTTTTCTTTTGTTCTTACATTGTGAATTCCACAACCCTACCTTGTTTGTCCCTTTCTCCCCCTTTAAAGATCTCTTTCCTCACTCTTAAGGTCTCTCCTTTCTCCTTTCATTATGGGCACGTGTCCGGCACACTCATGAAGCATGTACACTCACTCTTTTTCTTATTAAATCAACTCACATGAAGACAGCTCCTACTCCACCATGTTACCCAGAATATACCAAGTGGTATCATTTTTTTGAAGTTGAAATCAAACAAATTTCAATTATGGTGCCTTCAAAAATGCATTCGAACACGGTCTACTTATTTTGTGGGCAAAGTGTCTGGTCATCAGAGAAGAAAAGAGAAAGTTTCTTTGCCTGGATAGTTTCTGCCCTCCCTGCGTCATTCTCCAGCCTCCAATTTCAATGTTCACCCAGTGGGTGCTTGGTATGCCTGGCGAGCTCTGTATCTTCCTTGTTCCTGAGCAGTTCTGACAGCTTTAAGACTGTAACTCTAGAAACAGGAGCCCGCTGCTAAGAATCTGCACGTGTTCTCCATTACATCCTCCAGAAGAAAACAATAGTTGGGTAAGATTACACTCTAATGGAATCGACTTCCATTAAATACGTACATTTAGTCAGTAGCAATTTGGTAGACCATAAAAGAGAAAAGGAAGAAACTATTTAAAACAAGAAAGACAAGTGGAAGCCTATTAAAACATTTTGGAGTGACTTATCTCATTCATACTTGTGGACCCAAGTATTTATTTCAGGATACCTGAAGTCTTGGAGATTGTTGAGAATAAAAGTTAGATTTGGGTTGCCACAAACTTTATCATGGGTGTTGTTGGCTGTGGACTTTCTATGTTCCTGTCCCCCATTAATTTCTTTTTCAGATGAGACTATAAAGAAAGTTTCATCTTCCTTGGTTAAAAGAAGCACTGAATTCCAAGGAAATTTATAAATACATCTCTTGAGCATTCACATAGCTGTTTGGCCCCAAATTATTTTTTTGTCACTCTCCTACATTTGGCGAGGGATTTTTATCTATTCATGTATCTAGTTGGTCTTTATTTCACAGTCACATACAGAACTCAGTTAATAAAGAGTAGAAAAATCATTTCACAGGATATACAAACAATTGAACCTTTTAAACAGGAAAGAATGTCTGGCAGTAATAAAGTCTTGATAGGAAGTAACTAGTCACCCAGAACTTATTCACTGAATAAACACTTACTGAGAGTCTGCAATCTGCTATATCCTTGTGTTGGGCCCTAAAGTTATAGGAAGAGCTTTGCTTTATAAGGATGATAGGAATAGTTATAAAATAATCTACAGAATTATCTCTACAGCTAGAAGAACCATGACCAGTGGTGGGCATTATAAGAATTCAATATTCAACTTTGCATATGTATAAATTTGTAAATATCATGGATTCTATAAAAAACCAAATAGGCTATTTTTATTCACAGAAAGCTCCAGCAGTGCGTAAAATGCTGGGGGAAAAGTTATTGCTTCCACTCATTTCAACAATTATTTTCAATCATTTATTTTGGGCAAAATGAAAATTAGATTTTCTGAGTTACCTTTACACTGCAGAGATGGGCTAAGCTAGGAATAGGACACTTTCCAGAGTCTGAAAACAAACCCGAGGAGGGAGAAAGCCAATCTCACACAGCTATTTCCTCTTACGATTTAAGCAAGAAAACAAGTCACCAAAGGAACTGTGGATAGCTGTCTCTGTGGCATGACCCTGCAATTTTGTACATGAGGTTAATCGCCACATCTTATTCTTTCTTTGATGTCTAGGGCCCAGAGTGGCTGTAACTTCCAAGGTCTGTCAAATTGAAAAATCTATGTGATGTCATAGAGTTTACCTTAGAACTATAGGATCAAAGGGTTTTCACATAGCCACCTTTCCTCCCAGCCCACTGATCTCACAATTCTGTCTACTGGAAGGGTCTGGCTACCTTCCTGGAAAGAGATGGAATCCTGAACAGAACATTTGGTATAAGAAATTTCACAGTGTGTACCACCTCCCCTTTGAACTGTATATTCTTGCATAGATTTAACCTTACACCATTTTAAACTGAGTTACACATATTGCATGTATGGGACAGTCCATGACTCCAACGCAGCAAAAAATGACAAACAAATATCACTACATGTCACTGTCCTTGGTTTTCATGGCAAATGAAATCCTTCTCAGACCGATTTAAACAAAGTAATTCACGGGTTGGGGATATGGCCCAGGTTAAAGGTGCATATTGATTTTGCAGAGGATCCAAGTTTGATGCTCAGACCCTATATCAGTCATCTTCCAACACCCTGAAACTATAGCATCTGGGGAAGCCAATGCCCCAGCCTCTGCCCCTGCAGTCATGTGCATACTGACTCTGCCCAAACATACTTGAAAATAAAAACATCTTTTTAAAAATTCATGATAATTTTACCCCGTAAGATTTCTTAATATCACATAATCAAAAACTTTGTATTACTATTTACATGCTCAATAAAATTAAACTATGACCCTCATTCTGCACACAAGACTGGCTTGTCTTCTCTGATACATTTTTTTTTTAAAAAAATTCTGTACATATTCATTTTGTTGAGTTTATTTTCTGAATTCTTTTTCATGAAGCAACAACATCCATTGAAAATTTAATCTGAAAACAAAACAGCGAGAGAGAGGGAGTGGTGGGCAACAAGTAAACCACTGGTGAAATTTCTGAGATATTTCGTTATTCTTATATTCAATTTGTGATTCTTATATAATACAGCTCTGTGTTAAAATCCATACCATTATTATACTGTCCACAAAAAAGGAAAAGATTGTTGAGCACATGACTTCCTTTAAGTTCTGATTAAATTCTCAAGAGTTACCCTAGGAAATGACATTATAAATCTTACTCTTATTTTTTTCCCCATTTGAAGCAAAATTTTACTTTGCAATCTAGGCTAGCCTTTAATTAGGAAATCTTCTGCCTCAGCCCCCAGTGTGATTAGATCACAGGTATGCGATTATTATTCATAATACAATATTTAATAATATTAATTCCTAGAATGATTACTTAGAAATTGTACTATAGGAAGCTAATCTTTTAAGTAATAGCTTTAATAAATATATATATATATATTTATACATATCTATGGTTGATTATATATATAATTAGCATAATTATGATGTTGTCTAGAAGCTGTGCAGTATATTTTTATAGAGCACTACGCAGTTTTGAGAAGCATGTGTGACGAGTTCTACCGAGTTCTAAGAAGGTGTAGACACATCCTATGTAGGAGTGTGTCATTTCTCCTCCCTGGGCATGAGGATTCTGAGAGAGCAGGAGGGGCCAGCAGCAGCTGTAAATGGATTCATCTCAAGCTCCTTAGGGCGGTCCTCCTGTTCTTCCTTGGTCATTATCCTGTTATCTATGCAAAGCCACGGTGCTGAGTCCTAAACACTGATTACTCCCTCACTTCTTTCTTCCTCTATAGGAAATTGACTTATTGTAACCACTCTTGATGTTCTTAATGGTCCTTAATCATAAACTTAAGCTGTGAGCTTGTTCTAAGTAATGCTCTGCCCAGGTGTGATCTTTTTGATAGACTTTCCTGGTAGAGAGAGGGATGGTTCTAAGACTAACATGTGAGAAGACTCTGAGGAAACATAGCAAATAGACAGGGGCATGCCTTTAGAAACAAATAACCATGTGTGGGTGTTTGTGCCTACTTGAGAACATGGCTTTCTCTTCTGAGAAAAGTAGCTAAGAGAAACAGAGAGAGAGAGAGAGAGAGAGAGAGAGAGAGAGAGAGGCAGAGAGAGAGAGAGAGAGACAGAGACACAGAGAGACACAGACAGAGACTGACAGAGACAGAAAAACAGAAACAGAGCTAGAGACAAAGACACAGACAGAGACAGAGAGAGACAGAGAGATGAAGAGACAGATCATTCCCTCACTGGTGAGATGAGGAAAGGACTTAGCCAAAGGAGAGCCTGCTAAACACTCTGTCTGTTGGCAGTTTACAGAAACCACAAAAGGCTTTTTAAGTCCTTCAAATTACTTCAACCACCAGATAAGGTTATAATGCATGACATTATTATGCGCAGGCCTTTCTCCATCCGAGTTAATGTCATTGTTCGGATCTGGCTGGGGAAGTTCCTTTGTTGGTCAGCCACAACATTTCCATTAACTCACAAGAATTCCCCAGCTCACCGGTGGCTCCTGTTCATTTTCTTCCTGCACAAGCTGGATAGATAACATTAGATGTGTTGTGTGAAACATTGAAACCTGAGATCATTTTCCC
This sequence comes from Grammomys surdaster, assembly GCF_004785775.1. Taxonomy (NCBI): domain Eukaryota; kingdom Metazoa; phylum Chordata; class Mammalia; order Rodentia; family Muridae; genus Grammomys; species Grammomys surdaster. Next base: position 9,781,923 of record NW_021621323.1, on the reverse strand, counting down.
ACGGCATCCAAACCACAGATTGAAAATAACTTTAGCATTATTGATAACATTTATGTACAAGGCAATGAATTCAGGGAGACTTCTAACTTTAACTAGGAGCTGACGTTTTAGGTGGTATATTAGAAATCTTTAAAAGTTTTTTTTTAAAAAAATTAGAAAAATAGGAGTTCTTTTAGAGACTGCCTTGTGATAATTGGAAAATTTCATTTTCTGTTATGGCTTTTCAGAAGAATGGCCACTGAGAGTGTATGGTGTCCTTCTCAGTGAATAGTAGCACCTAGAGCATCATCCGCTCCCCCGACGCCCGGCCTAACTGTCGTCCATGTGGCCACCACAGTTACTAATTTTATTAGTTGTGAAGTTGCTTGATCTTCTAGGATAGAGTGACAATACCTTCATAGGTAAAGTCAATACTTTCATAGAAATAAATGAGAGGTTTTCAGAAACATTCAGCATTCACCATGTACCAGCTATGAAGATAAATCCTTAATCTGTAGGATCTCTTTGATTCCTGAGAGCAACTCAGAGAGCTAATAAAAGTATTCAAATTTGTCAGGATCAGGAGCTTTTCAAAGATGGTATGCCCACTCATGGAATCCCAAGACTCATGAAAGAGAGTAGAGGTCGTGCTCTGAACCCCCCCAATGAACCCTCCTTCCACTGAACAGTTGCACTTGGCCTACATTCTGATACAAATGACTCTAGAAAGGTCTATTCTCATTATGTGGAGTATTCACAAACCCTTAAGAAAGATGCCCATTGAGTTCACACGGAAGTCTGTTTCTTCTCCTAGAAGACACAGGGACTCATGTTGTGTGCTAGTTAGATCTATCTGATGACAACGATAACCTGAACAGCATCCTTCTTCTTAACCCTAGAGTAGTGCATTCCATATAATCACTCACTTGGACTGGACTTTATCTTTCCAGGATCCATTCTAGTGTTCTTGGCACTAGGTATACTGCAGGAAACTTTCTTTATCAGATATGGCAATGCTACCTACCAAACTGTCTTTTACTGATTTGCATTTATTAGCATAGTAAAGACTCTGAGAAGTTCTGAAGTAAGTAAGCTTATCTTTATGGTAACCACTATATCTGAAATGTATTTAAATATACATCTTCTATTTTACTTAGCACTTGTCAACGTTTTCCAGAACACACATTGAAGTCCAGACCTTCAATAATAGCTTGAATCCAGAAGCTAACTTTCAATGGTCAGGAGATGGGGAGGGCAAAAGGTGTGGGGGAGATATACATTAGCACAGGTTGACCCTTCTAAACTCAGAGTCTTAACATCTTCTAACATGGTGACTCCAGGAGTTATGAATGGAAGCTTCACCCATACATGTGGCCTCTAATGACAGGACAAATCTATTCAAGTGGAAGCATGTATATTAGCTTTTAAAGGGATGCCCTTTCCTGCCCTGCTGCTTCCCTTAGGACTTAAGTGACTGCTCTTCAAAAAATCTAACCACATTCTAGATAACGCTTAGAGCCTCGTGACAGGATGGAAACCAAAAATTGATTGTGGAGAAGCCTGAGAAACAAACTGAACAAGGATCTGACTGGCAACGTGAATTGGGATTGGCTTTCCCTGTCGATCTGAGTGTGTACCTGGTGCTTCGTGACGCCAAGTGCTTGTGAGATTCAGAGAGCTGGAATATGATTCTCAATAACTCAGGGGTTTAGAAAATCATAGGTAAGAATAGTATCATGCATATATGTATACATGTACACATGAATCTCTCGGTCTCTGTCTCTCTCTGTCTCTGTCTCTGTCTCTGTCTCTCTCTGTCTCTGTCTCTCTCTGTCTCTGTCTCTCTCTGTCTCTGTCTCTCTCTGTCTCTGTCTCTCTCTCTCTCCCTCTCTCTCTCTCTTTCTGTGTGTGTTAGTATGTGTATGTATGTGTCCATAAAAGTGTGGGTGGGGGAGTGTGAAAGGCCACAAATACAAAAGTCGTATAACAAACCCTTATTGAGCCCGAGGTCTGCATGCAGCTGTAATCTGGCTTCATTACATGACTGTTACTTATTTGATATTTCAGAAAAATAAGTTAAACTCAAATCACAGAGTTTTCTGAAGGCCTGGTTAAGAGTTTAACTAGTTTTCGGTTAGGAAGGGGAGTCCTGGGAGGTTCCTGAAAATGATATGACATAAAAAGGAGTGTCTTAGGAAGACACTGTGAGGACTATTCCAAAGGACAGAGGAAACAGAGGGCTCCATGGTTAGGGATAAGCATGCTGTGCAGTCTGTGACAATCTTGGGCCTTATGGTAGTAAAAAAGAACAAAAAAGAAGTTTTAGAAAGACTCTGGCATGGAAGGGGAGACAGCTTTTGAACTCAGGTGTTCAAACACTCAGAATCAGAGTTGGAATCGATTAACAAATGTGATTTTATATTTGTAGCCCCTTAATTTTGTCATTATGCCAAATACAGACACTTAATATAAGTGAGCATGTTTCAAATAGCATACGAAGTTCAATATTTTTAAGGATTCTTTTCACAAATGTTCTATAGTAGTAACTTCCTTCTTTTATGTACATTCTACACTGACACAGCAAACCCTTTTCATCCAGGAAGTAACAAGTCTGATGTCTGCTTCCATTAACATCTCTCCTTCATAGTGGGTATAGCCAATTTCCACTTCCTGTTGGCAGTGAAAACTGCACACAGTTCCATGTGTGCAGAAAGCAAAAAGAAATGGATAACCTGTTCTTTAGAACACAAGTGTCTCTCCCCTGTTCTGATCCTACTCTGCCATGGCGAGTGCTCTGGGAGTCCTGCCTTCTAGAGACTTTGAGGGAATGACAGATTTCTAGCAGGATACTGCCAGGTCCTGCATATCTTCTGCCTTCTCCTATGCTGCTAGTTCCCAACCAGCCACAGTGGGTGAGTGCACATTGTGAGATGCCACACAGGACTTGATTGTAGACACCTATTCCTTTGTTTCCTTCTGTTTGGATGTCTAAGATGAATTTCGGATCTACAGGTCAGTGGCAAAGGCACTTAGCACTGAGGCTGCCCTATTCAAGTTTCTGTAAGCATACTGCCCATGAATGCTCCAGTTTACAGAAATAAAAACAAAAGGGTCTGTGCCCCGCTTACCTTGGGCTGCTGTATAGTCTGGGTTGTACTGATAAAAACCTGGCTCTTCTGATATGGAAACTATGAGGTACATGTGGTTGTTGACTGCCATCATGGTATAATCAGGAGCTGTGTTTTATCTTTGATTTAGTTAAGATTAATTAATTTAGACTAATTACCTTAGATTTAAATAAAAGCATTATTTTCTTTTACAAAATGCCTACAGCATTATTTTTTTGTTAAATACAACTTCATTTTATTTAACAAAATTCATTGGCAGGACAACCTCGTATTCAAGATTTATTATTTGAATAAAAGTGGACTATAAATGCAAAATACATACCAGATTTCTAAAAGTTAATGTGAAAAAAATGAAAAACATCTTACTAAAAATGTTTTTATATTCACTTACTGTTTAAATGATATTTAGTTTATATTGGATTAAGCTAGATCTATTATTAAAATCAAAATAACTTGTTTCTTTAAACTAGAAAAACATAGTTACTGTGTGTGGTTTACACTATGAAATAGTCTAACTTTAGGCTTTGCCTAAACTCTGTAAATAACTCATTATAAAGCTTGTTAAATTCCCCTCTGATACACAGCTGGGACTCACTATCAATACAGTAGACAGACAGGCAGACGGATAGGCAGACAGACAGACAGTCAGACAGACAGACAGACAGACACATACACACACACACACACACACACACACATACACAAAAACAGGGCAGGGAGGGGGAATAGTAACCAAAAGATCCTCTCCAAACAAATCAATCTCCTTGTTCTATTAGAGGAGCCTGGAATCATGCTTAAGATGCTGGAGCTGCTCATTCATGTTTGAGCAGATCGGTTGGGTTGTTTCTCAAGTCTTAGCCATGTGAGAGGGTCAGGTGCGAGCCTCCCTGTGTACCTTCAGTGTGTGTGTGTTTGTGTGTGTGTTTGTGTGTGTGTGTGTGTGTGTCTGTGTGTAGTATGAGCTGCCTCTTATGCCAGGGGATAGACTAAGTCATGGGCAGAGACGGGGCCTTGAAAGTTTCTGAGAGGGATGTGGAATGACAGCAGTTACAGGGATTAGCAAGGCCATTTAATCTTTGTGAGCTATATTAAATTGTCACTGTGCTCTTAAAGAAAAGGGTGTTTATTCTCCAGGAGACTTATTCAATGGGTACTATTACCTCAGAATACTTAGATTCTGGTGCTATTTCCAAAACAATTGGTAGGATTTTTACTGTGTGATATAATGGAATAGTCTCAGAGATTTCCAGAATAGCCAGGAAATATTACTATAATAAAGTAGTTATAAGACATCAGATAAATTTTGAATATTGGAGCCAACTTTCTTTATAATCCCAAGGGAGGCAATATTTTGATATACTTTCATTTTACAAACCAGGAAACTGAGGCAGAGAGAAACTGCCTGCCTGAAGTCACACAGCTGGTAAGCATAGAAAGCCAAATCAAAACCAGGCTTGCTCATTTCCATTGTCCATGGTCGTTCTGGCACACTATACAATAAATATCTCCACTCCAAGGCATTTTAAACAAAATTTATGGGGCAACTTGTTGGATTTATTGGATTTTGATTCTAAAACTATTTTTGAAGAGTAGGTGGTCTTCACCATTCCTTCTCCCTCCTACGCTGTGCCTCAGACCAAATTCCATCTCTTCCTTGGCTCCGGGCGTAACCACTTTGAAACAGACCTAGAAAAGACCAGAGCTCACCACACTTCCATCAGAAATTATTCCAGGGTGGCTTGTCAGGTCAGCTCCAGGAAGGGAGAAGCAAAGACAGACTGAAATCCATCCAACAACCCTAGCATGCTGCCTGCAACTGAGCTAGCCTCAAACCCAACTGCAATCTTAGTCAACCTCATCTTCTACCTTTAATCCCACTAGATAGTACTGTTTTCCTTGTAAGTCACTGGTCAAGAATAAAAATGGTAGCTCAAGAATAAACACAGTACCCAAGAGACAAGCGAGATGGAGGTCCTAGACCTGGGAGTTAAAGCTCCAGTGTGGCTTTTATTCTTATTTTCAATCCAGACATAATTTGATCCTCCTGCATTTGACTCTGACTTGCCACCACTGTGACTTTTCATGGGAGTTTAAAAACTGTGTTTACACACGTGTTAACATTCTTTGCCCTAGACTTTGTATCCCTTGCTAAATGAGTAGGCGATAAAATATTTTTAAATGCAGGTAGACTCTGCACTTGAATTCGCTTTAATTCTAGAACTATGTACAGCTGTGTGACATTAAACATTGAAAGAAGAGTGACAGGAACCTCCAGGGTCATTGCAAAATTTGTCATGGTTTGGCAGTCTTTATTTATTGCAAGGAATCCTTTGTGTGTGTAATAAATGCTGACTGCGTCGTCGAGTATCACGAGGCAAGAAGTACTTTTCAGTGTGTGCACTTTATGTGTTCTGTCTAGTCTAATATTTCCTCTGTAGTGACCTAGGCATGCTCATTTTGAAACTCCTCTGAAATAGAAAATGCCACACTGAGTTTAAAGCCAAAGCTTCAAGTCAGACTGTTCTGTGTTCAGCTTTGTGACTGTGATCTATTTTCTTTACTGCACCACACCTCGGGTAAATTATCTGCAAACAGCCGGTAACTTCATGTCAGTTATGTTTTGAGGTGTAGGAAAGAGAGATCAACTCAAGTGATCAATATTTTCCTTTTCTTTTTTTTTCAAGAAGAATTGAGTGTAAGCAGATGAGGTAGCTACAAGATAAGGTTGGGACAGAAAACCAATTTCACCTTGAAAGTCCATGAATTCATGGAGCTTTAGGAGGGACCAAAAATTCATTCGCTTTACTGGGGTGCAGTTACAGCAGCCCCTGCCTCTTTACTCAACACACAGATTTTCTGGAGTCCTAGTGGCTAGTTGAGGAATTTTTGTCCCCTCCTTGATCATGGCAGAAAAAGATAGGATGCTGGACTGATAAAGATACAAGATTTCAGGGAAGGCTAGGGAACAAGTTTTCAAAGAAAATAACAGGTGATGTAAGCAAGGAAAGGAATTCTGAATGAACAAAACAGAAATGTTTGCCAGGCTCCTTACTTAGCGCTATTAAGATGTTCAAATGGGATAATTGACTTAGACACACACAGTGACAAGACCAAGCTGCCAGCAAAGATAACTTAAAAATATATTAGAAAGTTCTCCTCCCATCCATTCTTCTCTAATACTGACCATATTTTCAAAGAGCTTATTCTACACACATGTGTGTGAATATATGTAAAAGGTTTTACTTTTCAGATAGTGAACTTTGATGTAACTTAAAACTTTTCTAAGAGAGCATTTTAATAATTTGATTGCTAGGTGAAAGTATCTGCAAAAAGAATGAGCAATAATTATGTTCCACACAGTTAGCATGCAATTATTTAATTCAAAAATCTGCCTTTGCTATTTCAAACATAAGCCAGCAATAAATCTCACACCATCTATTTTAGTTATGGTAAATCATAGTCATATGTGGTCAGGATTATGTCTAATTGTGGGATAACAGATTTAATTTTAGAGCATGAATGAAATATATTCTTGATTTTATCCATAATTGTCTGGGAATAATAGGGGAAGAGCTAACAGCTATGTGATAATTAATTCCCTTAAGGGGAGAATGATAAGGAACCTTTAAATCAAAGATTCTGATTTGTAATGATGGTTTTAAAAGTGGCTTTCTCCATATTTAGCATGTACCAGCTGCTTCCAATTAGGAAGACTGTAGACACTTCTGACATGAGTCAATTGACGACAATGACAATGATGTGTGTATGTGAATAATTATCTGAGTTGTGTGTAAATAGAAAATCTAGTCTATTTTCCCAAGCCACTAGCTGATAGAGGAGTTAGCTCTGTGATAAACTTATTCCACAGGAAGATTTCCAATTTATACCGAAAATCATCATCTTTTTTAATAATAGAAAGAAAGAGTCTATTAAATGGTTTGTCTGAAATTGCTTTGGAGCAGACTATAATTCTACACTTTCTTCTTTCAATCTACAGTCGACATGTCTTCATTAAAACTGGATAATTTACACTGCCAAAGAGAGTTTCAAACTCGCTTTAAAATGAGTCTTAAAGTCATCCTTTCTCTCAGAGATCTTTTATGAAATACAAACTAGTTATTCACTGTAAAAGATAGGAACAGGAATCTGCTTCCATAGTATGTTTCAGCTCAGAGAAATTCCCAGCACTGAAGGTATTTCAAAAGAAGGTGAGGTAGATGGCAAACTCTGGGGAGTTCTGTTAGTAAATAGTAGGAAGGTAAACACCATGTCATTCTGTCATCACACCTCACTTCAGTAGATCTTCAAGTCAATCTGAGCTAACACCCCTTCCATTCTGTGACTAGCTTACTGTGCACACAGTGCATATGAGCCACCATGAGAAGAACACATATAAACAGCATACCTGTTTGGGGATCTAAAAAACAGACTTCTGATGACAGCCATCATTCATTCATTCATTCATTGATTTCCTGTTTAAATTTTATTTTGATTTTACTGTAGGATGGTGTGAAGTTACAATAAATAATATAGAGAAACTGATGTACCCTTTATTAGTTTTCTCCTTCTAAGAATACAGAACAATAAACAAGTAGGGCATTTATATTGAAGGGACAGAATATTTCCATTCCTAATAGCCTATGATTAATTTATTAAAATTGATTAAGATTTATATCAAATTATTTTTGCTAATATACATCAATTTATTGAAAACATTGTGCTTCATCTACTTAATTGAAGTAAAAGATACTAGAGTAATATGTTTTCCTTCTTTCCTCTCTTCTGTGTTAACATTCATTGGTTTATACATTCTAAACTATCTTCACCAGGTGTGGTGGTTTGAATATGCTTGGCCCAGGGGGTGGTACTATTAGGAGGTGTGACCCAGTTGAAGAAAGTATGCCATGGTGAGGGTGGTCAATCAGACCCTTCTAACCACATAGGAGCCAGTCTGCTAGCAGCCTTCAGATGAAGATGTAGAACTCATAGCTCCTACTGCACCATGCCTGCCAGGAAACTGTCTTGCTCCCACCTTGATGATAATGGACTGAGCCCCTGAACCTGTAAGCCAGCCCCAATTAAATGTCCTTTATAAGAATTGCCTTGGTCATGGTGTCTGTTCACAGCAGTAAAACCTTAACTAAGACACCAAGCCTACTTTTATCTTTCTTTTTTTCTTTTCTTTCTTTCTTTTTTGTCATTTATTTATTTATTTATTTATTTATTTATTTTACACTCTAGATTATTTCCTCCTCCTTGTCTATCCTCTGACTGTTTCACATCTCATACCTCCTCCCCATCCCCAGTCTCTACAATGATGTTCCTGCCACAACCTTCCACCTAATTAGACCTCTAAATTCCATGGGGCCTCCAGTCTCTTGAGGATTAGGTGCATCTTCTCTGACTGAACCCAGACCTAGCAGTTTTCTGATGTACATGTGTTGGGTGCCTCAGATCAGCTGGTGTATGCTGCCTGGTTGGTGGTCCAGTGTTTGAGAGATATCAGGGGTCCAGGTTAATTGAGACTGCTGGTCCTCCTACAGAATCACCCTCTTCCTCCTCAGCTTCTTCCAGTCTTTCCCTAATTCAGCCACAGGAGTCATCAGCTTCTGTCTATTGGTTGGGTGCAAATATCTGCATCTGACTCTTTCAGCTGCTGGTTCTATAGTTTAGTTTCAGCAGCTTTATGCTGAGATTTGGTGCTTAGTATCAATATGTACTATTGATTAACTTTTCTTATGCTTTCAGAACAACTAAATTGGTATTTCAGTGGTCAAGTTGCATAGTTTTATGATGTCACATTAATTGATGAATAATAGAGAAATTGAAACCATTAATTTTTTATTCTCTCTTTGTTGTACAATATACTTAGGATCAGCAGCCTGGTTCACAAGAATTTAATTGCGTTTTCTATTCCTAGAATCCTGGCAATTAGAGATTAAAACCATGAGTGACATTGTAGTTACCAAAACTTTTGATGAGAGCAGTAAGTTGTGCAATCAAACTCTGTGCTTTCTTTCTTCCTTTCCTTCCTTCCTTTCTTTCTTTTTCTTTCTTTCTCTCACTCCTTCTTTTCTTTCTTTTTCCTTCATTTCTTTCTTCTCTTCCTTATATTATTCTTTTTCTCTCTCCCTGCCTCCATCTTTCATTTTTCTAAGTAAATAAATAACGGGAGAATTAAAGATCAAGCAAAATAGATAAACATTAGGCTAATGAAAGAAAAAGAAAATAGATATACAAATGAAACAACCACAGACTGGAATGAATAGTAGTTTACATTGTTTTATTGTTGCATACATGGAAATATTTCTTAGTTGTGGGCATATACTATAACAGAATTACAAAATAGATCATTAGAGTGATGTTGATTGAATCCAGTGAAATTCTTTTAAAAAATTGTCTGATTATTACTCAATATATTAGCATGTATGGTACCAGAATGCTCAGTTTTACAATTTCTCATCTTCAGGAATTTAGAATTTATCTAGAGAGATCAAGATCAAATAGGTATTTATTACATAACCATTACATTAGAATCTGAGTATAAATAATGGTAAAATTGGATTTATTCACTAATGAGGAAAAAATATCTTTCTTTTGAAGTGATCGTTGAAAGCATTACTAAGCAACATCTGAAAGACATGCATCTCAGCAAACTTAAAAGAGGAGGGAGGATTTCAAGGATGCAGGAGGCAAAACACAGTGATGGGGAAGAGAGGCTCTGCGTGATGAGTGCAGGGAGAAAGAATAATGACCAGCCTTGAGAGTTAAAAGGAGAGACTGAAATACTCAAGGACAGAGATAAGGAAGGCACGTGGAAGCCTTATTTCTTCTTGGCTCTGCCAAAGGAAGTCAGTAAAAATACAGGCTTTAAAGAGGAGAAGGCAGTGCTTCTGTTCCATACACTGTTGATGTGTATGTGTGTGCATGTGCTTGTGTATGTGCACATGTAGGTGTGTGTGTGTAGTGTATTTAATTTATTCTTTTTTATTAAAAAATAGATTTTTTTCACACAGTACATTTTGACCGGAGTTTCCTCTCATTTATCTCCTCCAAGATTCCTGTATCTCCCCACCAGCCCAAACCCATGTCTTCTTTCTGACTCTCTTTAGAAAACAAACAGAAGGCAAATAAAAAACAAATAAACAAAACAAATCATAATGGAACAAACCAAACAATGAGAGAAATTTAATTTTTCCTTTGTGAGTGACTGTCAGTTGGAGATAGCGTCTTCATTAGGCATGGAAACTCAATGTCTATTTCTCCATGTGTACTTGCTTTCCAAAATCTTAGCCTGGAGAATAAATAAAATGTAATGTTTTGGTAAGACAATTTTTCCCAAACACCTTATTTATATTAGATGTCAACATGACCAAAAAGAATTCATTGTTAATTTATTTTCTCTGAATTTAGATGGTTTCTTCAAGTGTTCATTGGCACAGTTTTGCTTGTGTTTCCATTTGTTCTCATATTGCATGGCCTCCGATAATGAAGTAAAGACAATCAGTATTTAAAATAATTTTCAAAGAGTTCTTTTTCCAGATATCTCTGTACTCACAGTGGGGCTACAACCTGGTAAGTCTGCTGTTAACTGAGACTATCAGAGCAAAACATATGCATATCACAGCTAGCTTCCTGAGCAGCCTAGCTTGACTGCACAGTGCCCCAGTGTACCTGTTCTTTCCTTGAGAGAATCACACAGTGGATGCAGTGTGGCTGTCCACTCCTGATGCCCAGCACTAGGAGATACTATCCTACTATATTGGACGACTGATCCAGGAAAACATCATCCTTCCAAGCATGCTATCTACCAAATGTGCCACAGTGCCACGGGTGCTTGGTAACATTGTAAAACGGGAGGATAGCAAATCAGATCAGCCTAAGACAGGACTATCACAGGTGCCAAGTGGGTGAAATTAAGAGCAAGTTCTTTTTCTAAGTCAGACAGAAGTGCCAGTGTTGGTGTCCTTATATCTTGCTCATGTCACATGCCCTTTTCTCTAAGTGGCAGACAATAATAGCTCTTGCTTCTTAATGCTGTTGGAAGAATAAGAGGAGATTTGTACATTTCTGATGAACAAGCAGTTGCATATTTTAAATGAAAATTAAGACACTAACTCAATATTAATGGGCTTCAGAATATGTTGAGTTTCAGATAACATTGTCAGTAAAACAATTAAAGACAGACATATCTAATTCTGCAGAAACTGTCTTCCTTAGTTGAAGGCTTCCCTTCTGACCATTTGTAGCATCCTTGAGAGAAGCTTTCCACATTGTAGGTTGGCTGACCAATAATCGTAATCTGTCCACCAAAATGGAATTTCTATGACTAGGTTTATGGATGAGTAATTTAAGACATATGAGAGTAAACCATTATCCATTATGCACCATTACGATGAATTGTTCTTGATGGATCAATGGGACTTTTGACAAAAGTCTTATGAGGCTAAATGTCAAGGTTGAACAAACAAACACCTGGTGCTGTGATATACGAGGGAAGACAGACGTTGGATCTGTGCGAGGGTGCAGTGAGTTGGAGGAAGTCAGTAGTGAGGCTGACATCTGCAGGTGGGTTGCACACTTAGACAATGATCCTGAGCACGTGCAGGCCCTCATGGTTTTGGCCTCAGTCAGCATCGCTGTCCAGCCATGATGTGGAGCTCCTTTTAGGATGAGTTGTGAGTGTGTAATTTACCATGGAGTGGCCTATTTATGGTACACTGGAGAATACCTTGCTGTTTTTCCCCCACAGCTATTAAATCTTAGCGGCAGTTAGAATCCAGGATGCAGAATGACTCTCTGCAAGCTGACAGGGTGCTTCCTACACTCTTCCTGTCTGAAAAAGAAATGAAGTTGACTAGACTGATTAGAATGTGGGGAACGAAAAGAATGCACATTTTGAATCAGAAGAGCCTGGTTTCCAATGTTGGTTCCTTATTGAAACTTTGCAAGTGGATGTTTTAGGTTTTACTCAGCAAACTTAATAATATCTACCTTGCAAGATCACTTTGAGTATTAAATAAAATAGTGGAGGTAAGTATATAATATAATGCCTACATCTAGTACAGGGTTACATTTTGTCACCCTCCAATGGCATATTGCTTCTCAATTCATGCATGGAGATGTTAACAGCAAAATTAGTTATATTAATTCTAACGTATGAAAGGCTGAAGGTAATTCACATCACATAACAGCTTCACATGAATCAGCAAGTACAGAAAGACTACTGTTGCAAGAAATTTGCATGTATACTGTAATTTTAATATTTACACTAATAGGAATCCTAGCTGGTGAGTATCATTACAAGTGTTTTACAAAGATATAGCATAGTAATAAGAGGAACAGAAAGTATTAGTTTACGAGTACTTGCTTTATAACCACTGATTAATCGGAATGCTTGCCCTGAGCAGATCAAGAGCTGTCTTGGACTTCTTAAACTTTGTGGTAAATTAGTTTGAACTTTAAAGGCAATCTAGTAGCATTGGGTTCATGTGTACTGAGAATAGGAGAGGAAACAGGCTTAGGCTAGAGTGTGAGGGGGCATTTCCAGGCAGGGACAGTTGCTAAACCCAATCCTTTACAAAAAAGAAGTGTTATCATTTTCATTCTCTTTCTCCCTCTCTCTTTTCCTCCATCCTTCCTCTCTCCCTCCTTTCCTCTCTCCCTCCTCTCCTCCCTCCCTCCCTCCCTCCCTCCCCCCCCTCTCTCTTTCTTTCTCCCTGGTTGAGGTTTCCTTGCTAATCCTAGAAAGATAATAGCATTCTGTAGATGCTTCTCCTTTTATCAAAGCACTTTGGTAGAAGAGATTTGTTTAGATAATAAACCAAAACAAGAGATTTCCTTTGTAACTCATGAATGACTTCGGGAATTATGTTCCTGTGAATTGATCCAGTTGTTTGCGCAAAGCTGAAACTGTGGGTGGGGAGGAAAGGGGAGGGATGAAAGAAGCAGAGGGGGAGAAAATCACTTTTTAGTTTCAAATGTGAAAAATCAGTTGTGAGTGGTCCTTGAAACAGTCCAATTTTACTTCAGTAAGTATCTGTACAAACGGTGTTTTAGCGGGAAGTGATCATAGCCTGTGTGTCTACTTACCTGGGGCAATTAACTAGTGTTAGAGATGAATGGGTACCCCATACCCACACACTAAGAGGAGCAAAGGTTACTACATCTGGAGTACTTGCAGTGGTGGAAAATAAAACAAGGAGCATGCCAAGTGGGCCACCCACTGCAAAATGCGGGTGACCAAGTGAGCCAACGGAACCTCTAATGAGTATTTACTACAAAGGGCTCTGCATGCAAACTGCTTCCAGACTGATGTGATGCCAAGCTTAGAGGATTGAGTGTGTCCGTGGCTTTTGCTGATCCGCAGCCAAGGCATCTAGGAACACAGGAGGGGGTCTCTCATTAAGTATATCAAGAATATTACTTTCAGACAGAAAGAATGAAAAGAATGGATCTGAGAATGCTATAAAAAATAGATGGAATACAGCAGAAATAATTAGTAATAGCAACATTCCCATTCTGCACCGAGGAGGGCAGTGTGTTTAAGGCTTTGTTTTTCAGAGATATGAACTTTATGTGGTCTGGTCTGTGTTATAGGTAGACGTTATTGGTTTGTGATCTCAGAGGTGCGTGTTCATCTGTTCAATTATATCAGTCTGCCATTTATCCTATTGTCATGTACCCATCCAGTACCAGCAGAGGAAAGATATAAGATGCTTAATAATTCATCTTGAAATGCATTAAGTGAAATTTGGTGGCGAACGTGCCTTTGATTAAACATGGACTATGAAGAGTATAACAATTTATTTTGAGGAGAGGTAAGTGTGTAATACAAAAATATACATTTGAGAAGGAATTGCTCAGTATTATTAAGAAAGTTAGTGTCTTGGAGAGATGATTCAGAAGTTAAGAGCTCTGCCTTTTCTTCCAGATATTCCAGGTTCAATTCCCAGCACCACATGGCAGTTACTGTCTGTAGCTCCAGTTCCAGGGTATCCAATACCCTCACACAGACATACATGCAAGTAAAACACTAATGAAGATAAAAATAAATAAATTATGTTTAAAAACTACTGTCCGAGTTTATCTTGAAAGTGGGTCCTATAGATTTCATCCTCTGTATATTTTCCCAGGCAGAACATCAAGCAGGAAAACATTTCTGCATTGCAACAAAAGTCAGTCCTGGAAACAACTGGAAGATGGCCAGCAAATAAATGTTTACATCAAGACAGCAAAACAAAGCCAAACGAAATCTAATTTGTTATATTTGTAAAGTTTAAACCATAGCATTAGCAGTCAGCTGATTCCCTTTTCTATTTCCAGACAATTGCGTCGATGCTTGAAATCTTTACTTCTGGTACTTCTCAAAGATGTGTTCACTTGTGTTTAATAGCAAGATTTCATAAGAAACAGAAAAAGTTGAACGGTGGCTCCTGCTTTCTTTCTTCTTAGGAACAAGAAAAACATTTGAGGTATGGACCTAGAGTTTAAACTGCCTTGCCTGGAGGATTGTTCCAGTAACTACTGGAATGTTTCCAGTTCCACAAGTTGAATCAAATAAGTTATTTGTATCCACTCGCAGGAGTTCACATACTAGGGCACTGTAGTAGTAGACAGATTTGATTTCAACTAAAGCCCATGAGCACCACTTGGGTCAATCATTTGAAAGGCTCTGTAGCAGCAAAGCAATTACCTTGGTGGATCTACTGATGCCTGTGTAATGATAAAGGGAACGCAGGATCACAGGATCATCTGAATAATGACACTGGTAGTTACAGCTGTGGCTGAGGATCTGTTCTATGCCGAGCAGGGAAGATCACTACTGACACATCATCCAGTCAGAGGAAAATAATTATGGCAAAACTAGATTGCCGTTACATTACTCACTTCTAGACAGGTTGTACTTAACACACACCACACACATACACACACACACACACACACACACACACACACACACACATTCATTCATAAAGCTTGTAAAAGTGTGTTTGTTGCCTTTGTACTTAAGAGAATTACATATAGTTGCTAGAAAGTGTTTTCAGTTCTTTACATTAATTAATTAATTGGCCTTGTAAAGTAGATAGCCAGTGTCCCTTTTCAGTAGAAAACTGAAGTCCAATAAATGGTAAACATCATGCATCTTCTAAGTGGTAGGATGGGGAGTTAAACCAAGGCACTCTGGTTTGAGTGCACAATGTTGGACTCAAGATCAAGATGACTGATTCAAACAACAGTGGTGAAGTTGAGCGTGGCATGGAAGACTGAGTCAGGAGGATAGAGGCATGCCAGTCTAAGCTGAGTAGTAAAATTCTATCTTAAAAAGCCAGTAGTTTGTGGAAATTTACCAGCCTGGGTAGTCATAGACCTTGTAAATAGGTAGCCTTGGCAGATAATACCAACTTAGATAAGGACAAGTGAACCATAGGCAGAGTCATAGCGACCTGTCCCCTGAACCTTCACCCAGCCAATACCCTGTTCTGAAAGATATCTGTATTTCCCCTGAACACCCATGCTCCAGTGTCATTGCCTTCCCCAAGTCCTGACTTTTTGTGTTTATAACCCCTGTGTGAATAAGTAAAAATTATGATTTGAAAAAAAAAGCCAGTAGTTGGGGTTTCATAAAGGTCTATTGGACTCACACCAAGTCCTGAAACTGACATGGATGATCTCCATCCTTTGTTCCGCACCACCTCACCTGATTCTCCAGGTCTCCAGCTCCTGAAGAAGGAGCCTCGTATTTGAGGAGAGAGAGAGAGAGAGAGAGAGAGAGAGAGAGAGAGAGAGAGAGAG
>NW_021621323.1:9738177-9766011 GCF_004785775.1 Grammomys surdaster | reverse complement strand
AGAGAGAGAGAGAGAGAGAGAGAGAGAGAGAGAGAGAGAGAGAGAGACTATAATCATGAGGGGGAAGAGGAAAATGTGACCAGTTGTAAATCGTGGGGTCTCTCTGTGCCCTTGAGGATTCCGTGTTTTCCTTTCAGTTGCTCTCTTCCTCTCATACACGAGTGAATTACACAATGAGTTTTCTTCTGACTGTTCAAATCTGGCAGTGAAATCATCTCTGAAACAATCACTTGAAGTGTGTATCAAAGCTTTCAAAGCTTCTATGCTCAGAAAACAAGAGAAGCATGGGGGCATGAGTATATGAAGGGGGAAAATACTGACCTATTATTTTTTACTTACTTTGTGGTCTGAACTCCCCTATTTAAACATGATCTTTGGCTCAAATAACTTCAGAAGAAAATATTTGATGTAATTCTGGAGTGGAAACGGGACTGAATCTTTAGGTGGAGGGCCGAGGGTGTGACAAGTGACAGAGCAAGCAAGACAGAGGACACCGGGCAGCCCTGGAATGGTTGTTTTAGACCATGAGTTTAAAACCCTAGAAAAACAGTTACAGATCAAGAGAGCTGGTACTCCCTTCCAGAAGCCATGTGAGATGGGGAAACCACTAGAGTCCAAAGCTACAGCCTGAAATTTGAGCAAAAGCAGAATATGCAGGCATCCCAGATTTGATTCTGAGCGGAGATCATAAAACTGCTTACTTGAGGTAACTGACTCCTAAATTAAAAAGGAAGGAGGAAACATAAATCAGCTGCAGTTTCCAGGAACCACACACTTAATTCCAGAAAGGAACTGGGACTTCCTTAGGTCAAACTTGAGGAGATCTCCTTGAATACTTTTGTTTGAATCTGGGCATTTCTTAGAGTTGAGGAGTATTCCTTCTGTGAAATCCACCCGGGGTGTGTGGGACGGAAGAAGAGGGCAATAGGCTTGAAGCAGTGTCTTTTTACTTGATGTTGTTGTGGGGAGTCGGGGATAGTGACCCCCTTCTCCCAACATGAGAGGTCTTCTGCTCTTCAGTTCTTAGCAAGCCCCAGCAGCACAGAAATTCACACAGACATCCATAAGGAAAATGAAGACTCAGTTACTTCCCAGCCAGGCATTTTATGTATGGATACAATCTCTACTACCTGTCAGATCCACTTTCCCAGCAACTTGGCCGAAAGTAAACAACATTTGTGATAATTTTAAGGCCGAAAGTAAACAACATTTGTGATAATTTTAAGGCTGCATGAGTCACGGTCTCATTATTTTGACTTCTTTAAAATCTTAATCACAAATCTCAGTGGAGAGAGAAGAGAGATCTCCGTGTTTGGGATATACATGGGCTCCTGCATGCTTGCAGCATAGTCTGCTGGAGGAGAACAGACTGTGCCACCTTAATTATCTCCTGTGTATTATTCCCAAGCATAAACAAACAGTAGCCACTTACATAAATTTATCTGGGGAGTTCTGCAGAAGGTCTGTGCATTGAGGCCAGAGACTGCACTGAATTTGATTAAGACTTCTTCAGATCTTAGGTCCCTTCTTTATCTCCTACTTAAAGAGAAGATCTCATGCCCTTTTCTCCTCTTCCCTCCCTCCCTCCATAACATCTTTCTCCTTTCTTTCTTTCTTTCCTTGCTTTCTCCCCTCCCCACTTTGGCAGATATTTTTAAATCGTTGTGTTCAGCATTGTGTGCTAGGTACCAGGTTTAACAAAACTCCCAATAAAGAAGACAGACCCAGGACCTGGGATCATCCTCTTTGCAACCCTTTTGTAACTCCAAGATGCCACCTGAGAAAGGCTAATGTCTGGATGACATTAGTGACTGAGTTAGCCACTCAGAGTGTCTGCACCTTGATCTCCTTCCCCCAATCACTTTGCCATTTTTTTGGGGTGTGGCGGGGTGGATGTCAGTCATGAGGATGTCACACATGCCAAATTTACTTCTTTCAGTTGTCCATTCTTCAGCCAGTCAACTGCAAAGCAACCTTCAGATCTTGGCTTAAGTTTCCCTTTCTCTGACTCTACCTACAGCAGATCCTTTGACTCTATACAGGCTCAGTGCTGGGTCAGATTTACCCAGAGTACTAATCTAAGTGTGTCACATTGTCATTGGCCATTTAGAAAATTATCTAAACAACAGTGATTGCTTTGCTTTAGGAGCAAACATGCTTGTCCCCTATTGTGTAGTCCGTATCTAACCCCAGTCAGCTGACTAGTGAATCAACACATAACTGGTTGGATGATGGGACCACAGAGGGCCTTGGTTATCATTAGTTTTTTTTTTTTTCTGGTCAGTAATTATAAAGCTTTCTTTTTTTTATTTTTTTTTATTTTTTTTATTTTTATTTATTTTTTTATTGGATGATTTATTTACATTTCCTATGTTGTCCCCTTACCCCATCCCCCACCCACCCAGGAACCCCCAATCCCCTCGCCCCTCCTCCTTCTTCTCTGTGGATGTAACCTCTATCTACCCCCCCCCCACTCCCACCTCCTTTTGCATTGAAACCTTACAAACAACAACTAAAAAATAATTGACACTTCTGTAATACATAGATGATAACAATGAAGATAATTTTCTGAAGGCAGTTCCTTGTGACCATCCTTCTGCTTGTACCATGTTATAAACCAGAGACCTGTGGCTGCAAAGCCTGGTAGGCGTGAGGCCGCCATCAGAGATGATGCTTTCCAGGCTCCTCACTGTGATGCATGTTGTTTAAAGAAAGAAAGAACCCAGAGGCTTACAATCTGCTCTCTCCAACATGACTATTTCCAAACAATGGGCAAGACATCCGTGCACTTCTAGCAGATGAGATTTAAATAAAAAGCACAAGCACATTTTTGGAAAAAATACAGTTGTTAAAATTTGAGGATAGATGGGGGGTTTGTACTAATGAGAAAACACTCGGTAAATTGATCAATTTTCATCACAAACAGCAGCCATGTTTGTGATTAGAGTCCATAGTGGATGCTAAATAGGCCTCAGCCTATCAGGCTTATTCTTGCAGACATGTGAAATGTTCAAGGACAGATCCACAGAGTGCCTGCTTTTCTCTAAACGCCAGAATCTGATTTTGAAGTGACACACATGTGTCTGCCCTTCAGTGAAGCCAACATTTTGCTAGAAGCACTGTCCTGGTGACTGCTAGATCACTCTCTAGGAATCTCTATCACTTAGTTTGTGCAAATTAACTGTCCAGGATGTAGCGCAGAAATTCAAATCTAATTTCATTTGATTTCCTGAAAGTGGCTTTCATATGGATTCGGCTTCCAGGTTAGATACAGGAACATGTGTCTACTTTTTTTTTCATTTTTAAGATCCCATCCTGGGCAGAATATACAGGGCCTGAGGATGTTGCCCCAGTCTCTCTGTGAGTTTATATGTGTGCCAGCCCTATTGTGTCTAGACTGCTTTGATTCGTTGCTGCCCTCCATCCTTTCTGGCTCTAACAATCTTTCTGCCTCGCCTCTACAGTGTCCTTGAGCCCTGAAGGGAGGCATTTCAAGGAGACATAGAACTGAGTTTCCCATGATCTCTCACTCTCTGCCTAATGTCTGTCTTCAGGTCTTTCTGTATTGGTTCCCATCTGTGGCAGGAGGAGGCTTCTCTGATGGTGACTGAGCAAGGCACCAATCTATGTGTACAGCAGTATGTCGTTAGGAGTCATTTTATTGCTATCCCTCTTTAGTAGAACAACAGTATTTCATTTCCCCCTAAGTCTCTGGCTTATTTAAATATGAACCAAAAATATTTATAAGATATAAAATGAGAATGTGAGAAAAAATAACATGTGGAAAAGAAAGAGAATGGTAATTCCCCTGGTACCTTTATTTGGTTCAAAATCTTCAAAGCCCTCAGTTTTTTTAAATGATTTGTCCCCAGTCGGCCCTTGAAATCATAGTCTTCATGAAAATTTTATACCAGGACAATTTAGAAAATTCTAATACTTGGTGATAATTGTAACTTTTCTTCCATTAGTTATCTGGTGTCATCTGACTAATTAGAGAAGAAATAGAGGTCAATAGGTCAAGTACAATAGATCAGGAGTCTAATGGTGCTTAGGGACTGGGTGTGAGCTATAATATTTTAATGACATAATAGATTATAGTAGACAAAGTATAATTAGGTTTGATATAGCAGAATACCCACTAAGAACAGAATACCCACTAAGATGCTCTAACTGCAGATCTAATGGGCACCTTAACTTTAAATGATGGTGAGATGATAAAAAAAAAAAGATCATTACTACATGCTAAAAGAAATAATTCTTCAGGAAGGAAAAAAAAATAGATGTGTGTATTCAATACCAAAGCTTTTAAATTAATGCGGGATTTTGCATAGGTGCTTGGCTAAATTGATAGGGAAAGCTTTGTCAGTACTTCATTATGCACATATAAAATAACTGTATAGATTTGACAACCAAAAATAAAGATTCAGAAACATCTTTACTATGATATAGACACTCATAATCTCTGTTGCTGATGATCTCACAGGCATTTCTAACACAGTGGTGATCCATTTTGCATATTCAAACCTAAGGAGTATGGACCCAGAGGATAGCAAAAATAAAGATGTCACAATCTGTCAAATTCAGAGGCTCTGGATCAAGAATTGGTCTGAGGTTTGTGCTCAGTTGAGACCTGAGGGTCATCTGCAGGTTTATTTTCTTACCTGAGCCATGACAATGATAAAAAACGGCAGGAGCTGACACCATGCTTCTTAAAGACCATTGTTTAAACCGGTTCACATCCATTCCATCACCTCGCCCTCCAAGAGACTTCACTGAGTAAGACTTTGGGAAGTCCAGATGGGTGCAGAAACTAGTTCAAAGCCACATAATTCTGTAAGAGGTAGGAACAAGAAGAAGGCAGTGTATATGCTCTTGCCCCCGTACAGCTGATAGTTGGTTTCTTTGATTTGTCTGACTCGTACATCATATTATACACCTAAGAGAATTATGCGAGCATAATTTTAGTAGGAAAACCATATGAAACATATTTTGAATATCAATGAATTTACATGAGGTGGTTATGATTGTCTGCCTAACCAATGTATGACTGTAACTGAATTGTTAATGTCAGTAGCACCAGAAAGGGAAAATCCACAACCCTGTGCTTGCAAAAGAATTCCAGGACTCTTAACGATTACCAGATTTTTTTTTTGAACAGTCTGTTCATAGCTACAAATACGAGCACTTGGAATTATTTATAAAGCTAGAACATTTTAAAATTTTTTTGTCAGATGGTTATTCAATTCTTGTAGAATTCTAATACCATTTTGTTGTGAAAATGTCAAGGTTTTAGAAGTTTTAATAAGATTAAAAATTAACATGGTGTTAAGAGATGGTTACTATAATTAAATATTAAATATCGTTCATCTCTGAAAAATTTTACAAAGCACACAACCCACGAAAGTACCAACTTTTCAACAGAGTCTGAACTTTTTGGTTTTTTTTTTCCTGAAAGATTTAATGAGTGAAGAATTTCTATTTTAGAGCTCACAGAAAATTGGTGAGTCTTGACTTTCTAGAAAAAGGAGATGCTCAAGCTATCAAGAGCATTTCTTTATCATGTCACACCAAAATTTGTATCTAATCTAATACATCAACATTCTCCTCTCCCATAATAGACTTGAACAGAATAGATAAGTTATTTTAAGAAATAAATTCCTTTATGGATTACTTTATGTGAAATAAGATTTAAACACGCACAACCTCCTGGACATGTGTACTTACAGTGAATAATGGATATACATAGTGAATAATAGACACATATGTCACAAAACTGTTCTCCTGTTCTCCTCAACCAGAACAGGCCTGTCACAGTTTGATGAAGCAGCCAGTGAGAAAGGCCATGAGCACGAGAGCCAGCCCACTTCATTGTTCTTTTACAGTTTAATTACTAACTGTTTGTTAGAGAGTGAATTAGTAGGAAAGGAGAATTTAATTAATTATAATAATTTCCTCTAATTATAAATTGTGACTACCACAAAGGCAAGTTCACTCATTTTGCAACACCATTGCTGTGATGGGAAAGACTCTGAAATGCCAGGCACAGACGTTGCTGAGCACTGATTTAGGGAGACTCAAATTACAGTTCAGAATGAAGTTCTGGTGCATATCCAGACATCCAAGTGTTTCTTTCTTTCGTTGATTTTAGTTTTCACCTTTCCATTAGCATGGGGGTGAGCAAATCAGACAGGGGGACTTACCTGTAGTCAGTGTTGACTAGGGTAATGGAGCACCTCTCTGTACACTTTCTCTGTAGCAAGAAGTCCCCAAGTTTCCCCAGGGGAATAAGATATCTGGAGAATTAAGTCATAAAGAAACAAGTGGGGAAATGAAAGAAAGCAGCTTTTCCCATTCCTAACTTTTTTCGATATCCTTTAATTTGGAAACTTCTATAGTTAGAGACTTACTCATGTGTTGAACTTTTGCTCTATTCATTATCAAACACAGTCCATATTAAAAATAAAAATAAAACTTTTGAAATCTCCATTAAAGTCTGATCACTCAGTCCAGACATAGTTACTCGTGGGAATTTTCAAAACCAAGAGTCTAAGGAAGTCCCGCTTTATCTCCATAGCCTCTTAAGAAACACAAAATAAATAAATGCATGGAAAGAACCAAGTTTATTTCTGAGATAAATGAAAAGATTTACATGAAAGGGAAAGGAATGACTTCCTTGCATTGAGCACAGCAGCCAACTGTGTTGATGGAATGGAGACCGGCTTTCTAAAGTCTCCGAGAAGGAAGCATGGGATCAGTCTGAACATAAACTTATGGGAGACAACCAGACTCTCATAAAAGTAGCTTAATAAAGGGAATTTTTGTGATGTGGAGACTTGGGATATTTCATTCCCAACCCACTAGGGAAACCATTTTATATGTCTAAAATATTTTACCATACAGACAAATAAAATCTCTGAGACATCTTGTGATTTCAAAGAGTCAGATACTGCAGCTAAGCTTATGTTTTATTTCAGTTCTCCAAAGTATGGTCTTCTTGGGAGGATCTAATATTAAGACATTTCAAGAGTGTTTCTATTCATGTCTAATGTCATTTTGTCTCTTAGGAGCTTTTTTTCTCTTTTAATTCTGTGCAGTATGAGTTACAGGTGTGCCTATCCTATATGCGCATGCAAAGACCAGAGGTTCTTTTCAGTGTCCTCTTACTATCTACCTTTGTGAAACACGATCTCTCACTGATTCTAGAGCTGCTGTTTGTGGCTACACTGGCTGGCCAGTGAGCTCCATGGATCAACTTTCTCTGCTTCCCCAGTACTGGGGTTATAGACACACATTTCTAAGCTTTGAATTTTATGTGGGTCCTGGGGATTCAAACACAAGTCCTCATGCTTACAAAAAGAGCATTTTGCTAGCTGAGCCCTCTCTGTGGTCTCTCTTAGGTTCTGAATGACTTTGTCCCTCACTATGTTTTATTTTAAGGATTAGAACAAACACTAGCAAAATAGACTGTATTAGGAATTAAAATAATTGGTTGAACTGCATACTAAATATTAGAAGCAGTTATGCACAAGTGCATAAGTTTTGCCCTCCATTGTTAAGGTCTTACTGAGTGTATCCTTTGAAAGTCTTGCTAGGTGGATATCCATGCATTTAGAGTTCATGGTGCTTGTCATGTATTCAGTGTGGTAGGATTATTATGTGGTATTTAGGAATAGAGATTAATCATCTGTTATACTCTGCTTCTTAGAAACAGGTTCAAATTTCATAGATGTTGGTGACATGGAGTGCAAGAATATTTATATAAACCTCAGGGTTGCATCTATTTTTTTTCTTAGAAAAGGATGTGGTTGTGCTTGTATTTGAGCTTCGAACAGTCAATATTTTGCTAATAAAGCAGCAATAACAAAATAGTGCACTTCGAGTTCCTGTAGCATAGCCTTCCTGTTAGCTGTACACACAATGTTCCTTTTAATGTTCATTACAATGTCAATAATAGTTTTTATTTTTGTCAGAAGATGTTGCACAAATGCTTGTAAAGCAGACAATTCTGAATTAATTATCTTCAATTTTATTGTCAGCTAAATTTTTTGAACATTTTTTAAATGCTAGTAACAAACATGGACTGTAGTCTCTAACTTCAAGTCAAATTATCTTTTGAGTTCAATACTCCTGTATGAATTCAATAATAGTGTTCTGAGCCACTCAAGTAGCAGAGAAATTAGCTTGGCACTTGCCTACAGAGGTGAGGAAAACACTTAGCTACTGCATGGAAACTTTGAATTGTTACAGTATACAGTGCCAAATGCTGCAGCAATGGAAAACAAGTCGGATGGAAACATGGATAGAAATCCTGTTTCTGGGACTGAAGAATGGAGAAAAGGCATGGAAGAGAGAATTCCACAAAAGGTTAACTGTATCTGTGTTATAATTGTCATGGCCTAAAAAAGAAAGGAAGAAAGAAAGGAAGAAAGAAAGAAAGAAGGGAAGGAAGAAAGAAAGAAAGAAAGAAAGAAAGAAAGAAAGAAAGAAAGAAAGAAAGGAAGGAAGGAAGGAAGGAAGGAAGGAAGAGGAGACAGAAGCAAAAAGGGTTTATTTAGATTCATAGTTTGGGGGTACAGTCTGTCATGGCAGGAGAAGCATGGCGGCAGTATCCTAGTCACAGTGCATGCATAGTCAGGAAGCAGGGAGAAATGGGTAGTGAAGTGCAGATACCCTTCTCCTTTTTATTCATCCTCATACTCTGGTTTATGGGATGATGCTATCCACTGTCATGGTGGCTCTTCCCACCTCAACTAATCAATCTAGAAAAATATCTCACAGATATGTGCAGACATCTGTTTCCTGGATGACTCTGAGACTTGTTGAGCTGACAGTCAACTATAGCATGATTCTTACCTAAAGCTTCACCGGATCATGATGTGGCTTTAATTGAGTGTTTCATCTTGATCAGCATTCTAGAAAAAGAGCTTACTACTGAGAAATATTGCAATTTACTGCCTACACTGCCAATTATGGAAAATAAAGCCATTAGTAAATCTAGATTTAGCCACGATTTTCCCAAAGTCTTCCAAGCATTTTCATATATTTGGGAACATTGTTGGGAAATAGTAATACTTTTATTCTTTCTTTATGCTACTAGGTGTGAAAAGATTAATTGTGGTGAACTCCTGGGTGGTATGTTGATCTCTACTGGATGTGAGTCCATTGGATGGAAACATTTCCTCCAGACACCCTAGTGAGTGTGCCTCGGGCAGTCCTATGGCCTCTCAGCTCCAGCCCATGCTTTAGTTGAGCAAATGGAGTAGCAAACAGCCTGCTTAAAAAAGAAAATCTTTAGCATGGGATACTTTACCTAATTTCAGAGGAACAGGTTGAGAATACGGATAAGGAAGTGACTTTACAAACTAATTAGCCTTCAACTCTTTGGAGGGAATCAGTGTAAGATTAGAAAAGCAAGTAACAGTCTGTCACATTTCCAGTAAGTTGTTATTTTTAAGATAATTAGTATTAAAATCTAGTACACTGTGTCTTGTTCTTATTACTTGATTTATGAATAAACCAAATTTCCATTGAGAAGACATATGAAGTTGCATCACTGCAGAGTTTCCCAGGATTCTTCAATGGAAACAGAGCAGTGTTCTTAATTATGAATGTGTGAGGTCATGCTCCACAGTGAAGAATCCTTCCACATTGTCCAGAAATGCCTTCAGTCTACTGACACGGTCTTCTTATTGATCATGGGTAGGAGCTTTGTGCATACCATGAATAGCCAAAGGACAAATTCTTCTGACACACAGTAATGAACATTTCAAATCTGATTCAAGCTGTTATTTGAAATAATAGAGTTGTGTTTAAAGAATGGTTCTTGATTAAAAGACAATACTAACAATCATTTCTCTTGCCTCTTTGGTTTTCTGTGACAGAATAAACAGGTAGACTGAATGTATAACAGAAGGCAAGTGGTAATAATGTTAGACCAAAAAGGATGAATCAGCAAACAATACTCTACCACAAAACCTTAAACTTCAAACATACAGAACGAGAACCCTTAGATATCTGCTTGCTTTTCCAATGTTTTGCTTGTGACATTTTTTGATGGTACATCAATGACAACAGCCACACCTAGAAGAAGAGGAGGGAGCTAACTGTTCAGTATTATAGACTAATTTCAGCATAGTAATGCCTATAAATTGATTGAAATTGTGACTCTTTTACAGCATACTATGAATAATGTAGCTCAGTTGATTACTGGATAATATACAGAGAAGACATTTTGTGTTTGTGGAAATTTGAGGTTTATTGGTAATTTGCAATAGATGATATTTTGAATTAAGACCTGGATTTTCCTGACCTCATTGCACAACAAGACTTTTATACCATAATGTGTGTATAGATATGTGTGTGTATCTATGTAGTGTTTGTGTGTGTGTGTATGTGTGTGTGTATGTGTGTATGTGTCTTTGGTGGCATGAGCCTATAATTCTCAGTACTGGAGAGGTTAAGACACAATTCAATGTCAGCATGGGTCATAAAATGAGCTCAAGGTTAGCCTGGACAATTTGGTGGTATCTTATTTAAAAAAATAAAATAAGAAATAAACAAAGAAGGTTGGAGTTTTGTGGCTAAATGCTTGAGGCCCGAGGCTAACATGCTCAGTATTGTTAATGGTATTGAAAGATAACCATTCTGGATGACAGAGCACAGCCATGATTGACATCATAAGGTAAATAAGTAAAGGCCCAAAGGCTAACATATTTGTTTTTTGTTACTTGAAAGACATTTTTGGTCTGTAAAGTATGCTATATCATCATAAACTCTATTCTTATAATGTGTCCTACCATTTGTGGCCGCAATATGGCTGAAGGAGGCTATAGTAGTCCCTTGCTCTGGGGAACACCATAAACCTCACAGCTGGCCCTATGGATGTTGAGAAAGAGGAAAGGCTAGGAAGTCACAAAGCTCTCCCTTCACATCTGTGTAGAGAGATGATGACCCAGAATATTGAAATTGTCTAAATGCAATCGATCTGTCAATTGGTGATGGTTGAAACCTCTTTTCTACTTTATCGAGCTCTCAATACTTTGTCCTTACATAGAGTGGAAAATAAAAGATGGTAGAAACCAAGCTGCAGTAGAAGGTGCTGTAGACATTCTATTTGGAATTACTGGAATGCTTTTATCTGCTTCATTTTCATAGAGATAGGTGATTTTTCAGTTCCCTCTTTAGATTAGCAAAAGGAATGATGAAGAGGGTCCAGTACTCTAATGCTGGTTGCCCTGGAAACAGCATTTCAAATCTTACATTAACATCTGGTATTCTTAAGCTTAACAGCTGGTTATCCACAGAAAATGCAAACAAGGATTTGAAACACAAATGGGAATACCACAAAATAGAAGTGGTTACCTAGGAGGGAAACTAAAAAACAACTAAGCTAAAACAGGAAATTAGATGAAACTTGCAAAAGTATACCAAGGATTGTAAAAGTAGATAAAAGAGAAAATTATCTCTAGAATATAAAGTGAAGATTCTATTCTTATGGTTTGAACTATGTTTTGTAAACAAATTGTATATCACATGTTATAAAAGGTACTGAGCAAATTTTGGAGAACTTAGGCTATCAAAAGTTTTGACATTGCTTCAGAACCTGTCAGAGGTAGTAATTCTGTATGTGTACAAATCATTTACAGTTATCAGTGATGCATGAGAAAGTGTTTGGGGATAAGAAAATATCCAGATCCTGCTCTAGAAGTGGTTGACTAATACTTTTTAATTTATATGCAAGAAGTTATACATACTGATTCCATATTTTAAAGCTTTGAGGCTATTTTTTTTAAGTCAGGTTTTACTCGGTTGAGTCACTGAGCATATTAACATTGTCTTTGTTTTTAATGGCACTTTTAAAAGATGAACAAATGGACCGTGTCATTTTTATTTAGTAAATACACTTTCTAAAATGCCAGATACATCAACTATATTTGTATAGCCATATTTTAAAACGATCCTAAGTGCTGAATATTTTAGAAACATTTAATTCCCTCATTTATGCCTAGCAGAGCTAATAACTTCTAATATTTTGCCATACTTATTAAAAACAAAATGTTTAGAAGTTAATATGTTTAACATTCTCACTAAAAATATTCTGAATTTGGCTTCTCTACTTTTCAGGTCCCTAGCCCACTTTCTTTGTAGCTCTTTTTCTAAATTTTGGAAAACCTCCCTAATTTTTACTTCTTGAAGGCTAAAAAGTGGTGAAGAAAAGGTAGTTTTATTCTAATCTTATTAAATGTGGATGAGGCACATGGCATATGAGACCCAAGAAGAGGTCCACAATATACTTAAAGGCATCTTGAGGGACAAGTCTCAATCCTCGTTGAGAATATCATTGCCACAAGCCATTGTTAGAATTCTGTAATGAAAGGTTTTATAGTACAGTAAGAAATCTGAGGCTGGATCTGTTGGGAAATACTCTTCTGGGAAGGTGAGAGGAAGTGGAGGATTCACCTGAGGCAGGAGGAGGAACAAGAGAGTTGTGTACTGAGAGCTAAGAGGAAATGGCTGTCTGTAAAGGAAATCTTACAGAAAGGACAGAGAATAATATCATCCTAAGGAAACTTTTTCACTTAGCTCGTAGAGGGTTTAAATATAATCAGGTTGAGGAAAACACTTTCTGATGCCTATATCAGCATCAATTTAAGGTATCTCTGTAGTAGAAAAAAAGCAAATGAATAATGAACAGTTCCCCAAAACTTGATAGTTCCTTCCCCCATGAACTGCAAGAGATAGGATGTTAAAACAAAAACCAGAACAAAACAAAACAAAGGTCCCCAATCCTAACATTTTGGAAGCTGACCTGGATTCTATAGATGAGATGGAAGCCAGCAGCTCATAAACGGCTGCAAAAGCAGGTGCAGAAAGTTCACACATTCACTGATAATAGTAATATCTTGAACCCCAAATTCTGTCTTCTAATTACATAGTGAGTTTGACCACAAACTATTCTCTCTCTTGTTTGAATCTACAAAGCGTTTGTACGAAAGTCCTATTGGCTTGCAAGCTACTATTTTTATACTCTTTAGAACCACAAAGTTTCTTCTTCCCCTCTGATCATTTATGATTTTATTTGATATATGTGCTGAAACAAATAGAAGTCACAGGCTATGACCAGAGCGATCATCTTTTACCCAATAGGTTTTTTTTTCTTTTTTAAAGGTTGAAATTGCCACCCACATACAAAGCAGAAATGTAGAAATGTGTGTGTAATTCAAGTCACCTGGTTCCAGGGGCGCTGCAGGTGTTCATAGCGCACACACCCTTTACTGGAAAATGGTTTCCTGGTGTTGCTTTGGTCCCAGTGTCACTGCCTAAAGAAGGAAATCTCAGACATCAAAGGAAGAAAGATTAAAGGATCCAGGCACTTTAGAAACAAGACATCATCAGCCCCACTGTTGACTCCTGCAATGCTCCACCTCACCCAGCCTCAAGTTTTAGTCACCAGGAGGGCACAGGCAGATCTGCTGGACAGATGTTGGAATTTTCATCTACACACATGCACACACGTGGGTGGTGGTCTTAAGTTGATGCTAAAACATTGGCATCAACTTCTACAGAAATCCAAGAGGACGGAATGCCTCTGGGGGTGTAATTAGTGCCTTGAAGGAAACCTCTTGGTGTTGTTAGACTACAATGCCAGCCTGACACTTGGGTGAGGGTGAACCAATGTAGAAATCTCTGCCTGTAATACAAAGCACAGACTTTGCTCTGTGGCCATGTACTTGGAAGTACTTCAAGTCACACTAAAAGACATTTACCTTTAATTGTTACATAAAGGAGTTCATTTGCCCGCTAGTTAATACCGATTGTATGCCAGGCACTGTGTCAGATTATTATGGGAAATGACCTGTGATTGGTGCTGCTGACCCACACACATATAGTTTAAATATTTTCCCCAGACATTTGAAAGAGGAAAGCTCAGCTACTTAAGGGGCAGTTCAGACTTCAGCAAGGAACGCTTTTCATTCACATGGCCATTTTTAGGTGGACAAACTATAGTTACCTACAGGGCCTTGTTTGAATGGTGATTTAGCTAAACAAGCAAACAAAAACAAACAAAATCTTTTATGACACAGAGACAGTAAGTGCTTCCAGTATGACTATTTGTTTGAATATAGAAACTTTTGGTTAAATTTAGCAAAATCTATAATTAGGAAATTAAGGTTAAGACTACTCACTATAGCTCACTGGTTCTCTAAGGTGCAGCGTGGTGACAGTGACATCAGCATTATTTGGAAATCTGTTGGCAATGTGAGTTTCTAGTTCACTGCACACTTACTGACTCAGAGCCTTGGAAGGTGCAATATTCAGCCTGTGTCTGATACATCCCCCTGCTGTCTGGTGGAGGTGAATATTTGAGAACCTTCAATCTGATATACAATTTAGAATTTGAAAAGCTGGATTCTGTTTCTAGTTTTTATATGAACTAAGCATGGGCCGTTAGTAGATCTGAGTAGGCCTCCTCTTATGTACACACAAAATGTCTAGTGTATCAAGAAACTGCTTAGTGGGCTTATTGTTGAGCAATAAAACATGATGGAGCCGGAAGTGGTGGGTGGACAACAGTGAATGTGTGACTACATTGTCCAAGGGAATGATTTGTCTTAAAAGGGTTAATTTTATGCTATATGACTTTTATATTAATATCATTTTAAAAACCCAACTCAACTCTATTTCCTAATCCCATGACAGAATGCATGTGCCACCCACAAGGTGCTACACATATGTTATTTTAGGAGATGGCTGTTCAGAGAACACAGATACTTATCTGCTTCTCCCTCTTCCTCTTCCTCTTCCTCTTCCTCTTCCTCTTCCTCTTCCTCCTCCTCCTCCTCCTCCTCCTCCTCCTCCTCCTCCTCCTCCCTCTCTATGTCCTCCTGCTCTTCCTTCTGGTTCTGCTCTTGCTTTTGCTTCTGCTTCTTCTTCCTCCTCTTCCTGATTATATCACATTGTATCTTCTTAATATAATCCTGATTATATTACATATTATATATACATATTCCAGCTATTCCCAAGACCCAGAAAGTAGTTAAAAATAGTCGAGACACTCCATATACTTAGACAATTATCACTTAGCTTGGTCATATCAATTTTTCTTTTTCTACTCCAAGGTAACAGGTTTCTCATACATTACATGTGTGTATTTTTCTTTCTCTTTCTCTCTGCCTCTGTCTCTCTGTCTCTGTTTCTCTGTGTCTCTCTATGTCTCTGTTTAGAGACATATCCTCACAAAGTTGCCCAGGTTGGCCTTTAATTTAGTCTGTAACCCAAGGAGGCTTTGAATTGGTAATGCTTCTGCCTCAGAATCTTGAGTAACTAAGATCACAGGCTTGTGCCTTTAGGCATAGTTTAGAATACCAGTATCTGCACCCAGGTAACTCATACTACCTGTGCACAGTAGAGCATAAACTTGCCAGAGTGTAGAACCTATACTTGTATAAAATCCAAAATCTTTCTAGCCTAGCACAAGCTGTCTGAGGTTACCTTCCCTTCTCTCCAAGTAGGTGATGCGAAGGGACAATTCTGATTCCACCTACATTCCTAGGACACTGCCCGTGCTCTGTGCGTAGGGATCAAGTAATGGGAAGTATGTATGGGACTGGTTGCTTCTAGATTAATAATAGATTTTTGTCTATATTTATAAAACTTCTTTTGCATTTGATGGAAATTTCTAGCAAGCACAAAAGTATAGGATATAATATGCTTGAAGCCTCACGTATTGGTCCTGAATCTTTGACCAATTTCTAGCTCATAACTAGTCTTGTTTCATACATATTCTCTAACTGCCCCTTGCTTCTCAGGGAGAAAAACAAATGCAATAAGTAAAAAAAAAAATCATATCTACCATATTATTTTCTCCACAAACACTTCAGCCATTTCTTTAGAGGAAACAAATGTTGAGAAGATAACAAAACATCACCATCTGAACTAAATCAATAACTCTTTCATGGACTTCTACATTTGGGAACTGCAGTTAAGTTTTCACAAGTTAGGAAATCACGAGAGAAAAATGATTACAATTAACATGTGCAACTTTTAATAAAGACTAGAGATTATTACTTATTTTTCTATAAAGCAAAACACACAATAAAATGTCCAGGAAAATTGTGAAATCATTTTGTGGAAAGCACATCTGCAAAATATCTGTACTCTCCAAGACTTGCTATCGTCAAGGTCTCATGGAAATATGAGCAGTCTCTGTAGTAAGGCTCTGTGACTAGGAAATCTGTTAGCCGGAGGAGACTTTGGCCTGTTAAATGGTGGATTTCAGGATATGTGGCAAGGCTGAGGTTACGTATAGAGTTATGGAACTCTAGTAAGAAATAGGAGAACCTCGTTGTTACCACACCCAGGTTATACACCCAAATTCCCAGACAATTTCTCTATTATTTTCGGTTAAATTTGTCTTCAATGAAAACCATACCATCCTATCACTCCAAACATGTTTTCTGCCTTAGAATGAGTCTGAGTTGAAGATTCAGCATTGAGTCAGCCAGATGTTGAGATGTGGGTACGTTGCTACACTTCTGTGTTCATGCAAGAATGTTTATTAATATCTACCCATGGAGGAATCCCATTGTAGACATGGCAAGATGGCACACATGGATGCTAAAGTTCTTGAAGTTCTAGAAACATGTGTTGGTAGTTTGTGACAGATAATAACTTTGTTAGTATTAACTCCGAAGACAAAACGCTCTATGTACAGTTGCTATTAAATATTAATTATTGTTTTATAATCAGTAACAGGCTGATTACACCTTGAAATGATCATTCTGTGAGACTGTTTTGAAATAGTCTCATTTTGTCCCAGAATAATTTCCAGAAAGCAAGACCAGACTGTTTTAAAGTAGGTTTGTTAATATTTATTAATATTTCTATATAAGAAAAACATTCTAATGTTTCTTGGAAGCAAAATATGCAAGGTGTAAAGATTTCTTTAATTATGTTAATAATTAAAGGACAGCTCCAGTTCTTATTGCTACGGGATGAGCAGTCTGTTTCAAGGGCCGGCTCCTGGCATTTCAATCCATCCTATTTCTTACCACAGGCAGCATTTGATCAGCAGTGTATAGTGCTGTGCTCCAGCAAGGCAGATGAAAAACAGTTCACGAGCAGATTGTTATGCTTTTGATCTATTCTCAGACAGGAGCCTGGCTAGTGTTGGGTTTTATAATAATAAAAAAAATCACTTCATCTAATCTTAGTGTGGAAACAACTTGACTTGTTTGTGTGAATGATGTTCTGGTGATCACATTTAAACCCAGGAAATGTTATAGTCAGACGTAATCTATCCTGTCTGATACCTGCTGTGCCCAGGTGTGACTGAGTCTTTCCTCTTCCTAGAGAATCAAAGAGTTCTATGCTTCAGTCTATTCTGTACAATTAAAATGCAAAGATCTTTACAGGCATTCAACCTTTTCAAAACAGACCAGTGTAGAAATCTAGAAGGCAGAGTTCTTATTTCTTTCCCCTTTACCCAGCAGTCTCACAGTATCTTTGTGCAAGTATCAAGTATGAACTCAGACAAAGCTGAAAACAATCTTTTGCAAATTTCTGTATGTTGTTAAATTTAAAAGCAGGACCTAAAACATTCTGTGGATTTTTCTAAAATTACAATATATATGGGCATGATTATGG
The DNA here is from genome assembly GCF_004785775.1 of Grammomys surdaster. Lineage (NCBI taxonomy): Eukaryota > Metazoa > Chordata > Mammalia > Rodentia > Muridae > Grammomys > Grammomys surdaster. The sequence continues at coordinate 9,748,365 of NW_021621323.1, read as the reverse complement.
AAGTTGAGGGCATATTAATAAGAATTATAGACAATGTCTGAAAAGCATTTTGTTCAAAACCTATAAACACTCTCTAAATGTTTGTTGAAAACTGACACACAAATAAGATTTACCTAATTTACTGTGTTTGATAAAGAATCCTATTGAGCTCAATTTATTTAGCTCAATTTGTTCAGTGTTGTTTCTAGTCTTTAAATAGAGATGTTGCTGGTTGCAAAAATGGACACCTGGAGAGTACCCTTCTGTTTTGTACTGATTTTTAAGCTGTTGTAACTAAGGTCCCTTGAGACATTGAGTCTCTTAACACCACTGATATTTTCTAAGTTTGTATAGCATTAAAAATGTTAGAGGCTGCCAGCTTCTTTGTTGCAAAAACAATCCACAATACAATTCCTAGTAGCTCACTAGGAAACTATCACATATGATACAACATCAAAAGACAATGTTTAGAGGCAGAAGCGAAGAAGCCATGGAAAGAAGCATTAGGAGTGGGAAGCAATCAGTTCCATGATCCAAGAATTATTCATCGTGAGTGTTCCAACCTAGAAAATTTCTTAAACATTTCCAGAGAACAATTAGGAAAGAGATCAAAGACAGTTTCTGCAGTGGATAACTATCAGGGCATCATTGCCTCTCTAGCAGAGACAATCTACAACTAGTTAGAAATGAAGGGACCTGATTTTCATCATAAATAACGTATACAAGAAGAAGAAGATAAATACAAGGTAAGGTACTGATTGCAGTATGCAAGAAAGGGATGTCTGCTTGCTTAGGGAGAGACTTGTGGCCAAATTCCTAGCCATAAAATATCCCATTATCCAACTTCCTTTCTTCATAAAACAGCATCCTATATGATGGCTTTAGTAGGATTTGACTGGCTTTCAAAACCAATATGAAAATACCTAGAATGCCATCATTAATTTTTTGAGCTTTATCTTATTATCATACCTGATTGATTATAAGTATTTTTGTCTCTTTAATTCCATAAGCTTTCTACCATTGTTACAAAAAAATCGACTCAAGAGAAGACTTGCTAAGGGATGCTAATGCATTCTTAATATTATGTTCATACCCAAAGAATATAGAGAAGGTAGATATAGGACTCAACAAAGCATGCTCTATGCCTTGGTGGAGTTAGAGCACCCAGATAAGTGCCCTATATCAGGGCTTCAAATGTCAACTCTATCTTAACCTGTGGTGGCTACTAAACCTGGAAAGCTGCCCAAAAGTGAAATAAGGTGATGTCATCTTTCAATGATGAGGTAGAAATACCTTGATGGTGAATCAGGATAGAGAAGAGTGTTCTTGGTAGAGAGGGAATGTTTCTAAATACACAGTCATGGGTTGGGGCTGGCTAGAGGATATACATGTAGCCAAGTTCAGCTGGAATTCATGACACAAAACATACAGTTGTAGATAGAAAATAGATTCTTCACCAAGCCAAGAACAGAAATGTTTATTAATCTTAATTGTAATCTAGCTTCCTTCTTCTTTGGTTAAAATGATCAAATAACAACAGGCAGATTTTGTATAAAATTCTAAATATTTTTTGGACATATTTTAATTTATGGCATGGGGTGCAGATTTTTTTTTTAAGTGAAAGATTTTAGAATGATCCTATCATCCTTGTTTAAAAATGTCATTACCCCTTTTCATGTACTTCCTATTAGTAAGACTGGCATTCTGGATGTATTGAGGTAATACAGACCTACCTCAGTTCCTGTGGAAACTCTTGTTTTCTTTGCTGCCCTCTGCTTCTCTCTTACTGCCTTGTCCTATACTCACATTTTAAAACCCCATATATTTGCAGGGGTGCTAGAATATAACGTCAGACAGGGAGGTGCTTAGAAGACTCCAATTCCAGTCCATCTGGGAATCTTTAGAAATACTCAGGGACCCACAAACAGAAGCAGCCAAAACACAGAGGAGCATACTCTTTGCACAGACAGAAAGAGCCAATGGAATGAGAGGAAAATGACTTGAACCCAAAACATGATTTTTTGTTCTTTTTAGTTTAATCTGGTAACAAACATTCTGACCCTCTTTGCTCTATTGGGAATGCTTGGGTTACCACACCAAAGCAGATGCACTGGGATGTGGGTGGTGTGGGGGACCAATATCTTCAGTATGTTCTCTTTGGGATTACTAACACGTTAAGTGTGTCATCACAACATGTACCACATTTCTGAGGCTGATATTTGAATGCTAGGGTCACCAAAAATCAAAACATCTATCATCTGGCTTATGGTTTCCTTCCTTTCTAAAGCTTTGAAAGAAAAGTTTGATAGACATTGATGCTAACCCAATGAGTGATGTCTGTACACCATGTTCTGGAGATATATTTCTCTTGGCCCATGTGTGGTGACCTTTTTCATTTTGCTCTACAGTAAGAATTTAAACTGGTTCATGGGTTATGAGGCTGAGAACTGAGTCCATATGTATACTGAGATAGTGATTCTTTTTTTCACTTTTGGAAAAGTGCTTTATTTTAATAAATAACATGTGGTGATATTATTGTTATTATCAGAAACTAAAAGTAAAACTGTTCGTCAATCTAAGGCGTTTCCACTCAGTATCTTTAAAATGTCTCAAATAAATAAGTGACCTTGGCCACTGTCAAATTTCATCTATCAGAAAGTCAAGTACTCCTCCACTGGGAGACTTACCCCAGGGCATGAAGTTGACACTCTGAAATTACTTCAAACATTCCTAGTTGTCTTGGATTTTGGAACTCAGAAATGGTTCCATTGACTATATAAGTGTACTTGGCACGTCTTGTGCATACATTACTATGTGAAATCTGATCTGCCTTATCAACAGGACAATCCAAACAGCAGAGAAAAAAAAAAAAAACACAGGTCAAGGACAGACAGGCTTGGTTAACAAGTTACACAGGACAGACTGGAGAAGACATGCTTTGCTCTGTAGATACCATAAACGCAGGTATCAGGCTGAAACTGAAGAATAAGGCTGGTAAAATTCTTCTCATATGAGACATCTTCTGTTTCTTTTTCTTCCAAACAGGCAAGCGGCTTATTCTAGTCCTTTGTTCTTTGGCTGATAGAACAAGGCAGCTACATGCTCCATACCTTGGCTAGAGACATCATAGTTCTAGTCCAATTGCTTTTCCCAGACGTCCCTGTAATTGTGGATCACAGGCTTGCCCTGTGTTTGTAATAGGAGGTCTCTCAGCCAGTGTAGTCTGAAGATAGCTAGAGAGTACAGCTTTCGTTGTAGACATTAGGTCAGCTTTTCCTGATAGAATTGCCTCTCTACACCGCCACACCTGAGAGGATAAATGCTGCATGTCTTCTCATTCACAGCTTCTAAGATCTAATAGGAACAGCTTATAATTTTCGAGCAATTATTACTCATAGCATTTTTAAACAGATGTGGAAACTTCTTGTGCCACAAAATGAACACTAAGGTAGATATTTTGCTGGATTTTCTTTTCATCTTTTTGGCGAGAAATGAGCGCCCTTTCAAATTTTATCTGCTTTTATCAGCTGTTTCCTTAAAATCAGAATAAAATGTAGCCATTGGCTACTGGGCTTAGTTTGGCCTTATTCTGGGAGGAAATGAAGGAAAATTCAATAAGCGGAGAAAGCTGTGGCCATTTGACTCTAAATCAACTGAAATCAGCCAAGATAATAACAAACATGAGCCCCAGTTAGGTAATCGTTAGAGCAATGCATTGTCTGGGTATGTATGCATGTGATAATTTTGAATGTTTAATTGATAGTCTTATTGTTCCAAGAAGGTGAAATTTATGAACTTATTCAGAATACTTTGCTTGTGAGCCTTTACTTGAAACTCTTGCAGTAAGCTTTGCATTAAGGAAAATGGTTCTTTCTTAAAAGAAAAACAGAAAGTATAAGTTAGTAATAAATAAAATGACTCTGTCTTGAATCTTAAAATACTAGCTCTTTAAAAATTGTATTAATTTTAATTAGATATGCATGTATCTAGTGCCAATTAGAAAATATCTTTAAAGGACTACATGTAACCCAAAATTTCTCCTTTCTTCTATCCTCTATAATAACTTTGTCTACCTTCCCCTGGGTAAAATATGTATTTCTTTGGTACATTTCCTGAGATAATTTGATATTATTTCTAGACACACTCGTATGTTCATGGACATAATTACATCCACAGGCACAGCAATATTACTCCATCATTTTCTAAATTCATGATAACATTGCAAACATTTAGTCACCAACTCATACGACATCTAAGTTACCAAGTATTTGTATTCTGAAAACAGAAACATTTATCAATGTTGGCCTGTTTTGTAATCATAAAAGTCTTTTTTAAAGCAGTAAGTTACAAGTAGTTGATTTTACTTCTACCTAAATATCAACTTGTAAATACAAATGTACCTTTCATTGAGAATTGAAAAGCAGAGGACATATTAAGAACATAAACTAATGATTATTTGTCTTTCATACATTGTATGGGGATGAAAGCTATTTGTTTGGTGGATACCCTCAGGATATAAAATACAAAGGAAGCTGCATAGTTATTTGTTGCCAACAGGACACAGGTGTATACCACATGAGGGTATGAAACAATGCAGCAATAATGGATGTGCTGACAGCTCTGAGTCCACACTGTGTTCTTCCCAATGCATGACAGTGTGTGTGCTTCTCTTCCTTTTCTCTTCATGGAGCTCTAGAAGTTCTCAAGCACAGTGGATGGAAACAACTGTTGCCTTTGGGTTTGTTACTTAAACTTCGTTGTTGCCATGGAAACAGTCTCCACTTAGCCCCATGTCTGTCTGGAGGAGATATTGCATCCATAACATGTCTAGCTTGCCATCATCTGTGTGATATTTGCAAAGAATACATCTTCAATCCTTGAGACATCTCTAAAACCTTGCCTCTCTATCTTCCCTTATTGTGTGTTCACCAGAGCAGAATTTATTAAAAGACAGTTTCTAGGACCATGTCCAATCTTATGGAAATAGTATGTCTAGGGGGGAAGTCTGTGAATACGTATTATTTTAAAGAGAATCTACAGAATGTTTATGATGAAATAAGTAGGTAAGGACTGTAGGAGGTAGGAAAATGTGCCCATGTTATCAAGGGACTAATGAAACTCAGTTATCCTAGAGCCATACAACAAAACAATTTGGAAGCATAATTCAAATAGTGCAATTATAAAATCTGCCTTACCATAGTATCTTTCTAAAGACATGAAATCGGGAACATTTGTAAGACTGTGATGAGATATTTTTTTTTTAATTATTGGGATCAACCACAAATTTTGCAGAAAACGTAAAGTTGAATGGTTTACTCCTCAGCTTAAGTTTAGATAGTTATATCCAATCAGTCACCAGGCTTCAAAGGACTTGTGTGTATAAACACCAAATCCACAGGCCTCTTATCACTCCTGCACATGCTGAAGCACTGCTTATGGCCACAGGTAGGAGAGTATCACTCTGTATTTTAAAGGTGGAATGGCCAATGATAAAGGGAAAGAAAGAATGACAAATATAGAAATAGTAATGATCCAGGTGAACCACATCCCTTACTTAAGTTCCCGTAAGTTCTCTGACCAGATAGAAAAGTTAGCTTTCCCATTCATCCTATGGTGGGTAATGCAAGCCACAGTTGAGAACATGTTCAAAAATGTTTCTTAGAATCTCCCTTGTGCTTAAAAGAGCAACAGGCAACTAAACTGCGAGAGCCAGAGAATAGCCTTCCCCAGGAAGAACACACCAATTCATTATTCAACGGCAAGTGGTCAGCCCTGAAAACATGAGTAACACTACTCAGACTGTGCAGGTTGTATTTAGGAATATAGGTATACACACATCCATATATCCACATAACAATAATCAATGAGAAAAGAAGCCCGGAATTGAAAGAGAGCAAAGAGAGTTATATTTTTACGTTTGGAGGGAGGAAAAGAAGGGGAAAATGATATAATTTTATTATAATCTCAAATATAAAAGTAATCTTAGAAAAAGGACAGAATGGAAGACACAAAACCAGAGATTACCTACCCTCTCTTCTATAAAATTAACTTTTCCTCTTGGGACTTGGTGGGACTTCCCGAATTAACTGGGGGAACTACTGCATTTCTGGCTACTAAAAGAAATCTATCATTCTTAATTTATAACCCAGGCAACATTAACAGGTATTCCCTTGCCTTTTAACTTTTGTATCAAAACTCAATTTCCTATCTTTTCATTAAAATGAATATATATAATGGGATGGACAGCACAAGTTATTTTTTGGAAATGAATTGTTTATTCATAAAATGCGTAAGTTTTTGCATGCTAATTTTTAAGTCATTTCTAGGTTACTTATAATGGCTATTACAAAGATCTCTGTAACAATTGTTATACTATATTATGGTGGGAATAACAACGAAACGTCTGTTCCTGTTCAGAAGAAATGTAAAGAAAAACGTAATTTTGAATTTTAGTTGCTCATATCCATGACTGCACCATGCGTGGATGTGGAGGTTTAATTCACCTATATGAGTTACTTCAGTCAAGGGTCGCGAACAGTTTTGAAGAAGTCGAAGTTGAGATCTTGTTTGAACACTAACAAAATGGGCAAATGTGAACTGACCTATATACTTGTAGTGAGTAAGACATGCATTTTCCCTCACTGTGAATTTATATTTAAGCCATTAGGTTGCAGAACTGAGGACAAGAGGCAAATTAATATGGGTATAAAGAGCCTAAACTAGTTAATAAAGGTGTACAATGAAATACAACATTAAATACACTAATGGCATATTTTTGGGAGAATAAATTTACTCATTAAATATTGAGAATTGCTTATTATATTGGCATCATAGTATTTTAGAAAATCCTACTAAAAGTTGAGTAGAATATGATTGGAAAAACAATATTAACAAAAATGAAGAAGCAAAAGGAAATGAGTTAATTAGGCTACAAGTTATCCCCAAGTTCAATAATTTTTAGACAAAATATTATTTAATAATAAATAATATAATTTTTAATGAATTTTTGGAGAGTCTGCCATTGATTTTTATCCTTTCAAAAGGTAAAAGCTGGGGCCATAGCCATAGTGAGATGGCTCAGCAGGTAAAGGCCCGTTCTGTATAAGCCTGACAAGCTGACTTCAGCCCCTTGACTCTGTAATGGTAGCTAGAGATTAAAACTGCAGAAGGCTGTCCTCTGGACTTCACACACACACGTTATTTTTTATTCTTCTTAGGGAACTGAATTTAGTGTAGATTCAGCCATGTTGATTCCATGGCTGTTTTGTGGTTCGTCGGCATTTTACTTTTTCCTTTTCTTATTAAGGTTATAATTACATCACTTATCTATGTCCTTTCCTCCTCCCAAACCTCTCCATATACTCTTCCTTACTTCCTTTCAAATTCATGACTTCTTTTTATTGATTACTGTTATATGCAAATGTGTATATGCATGTGCATGTATGTCCATAAATATAACATACTCAGTCTGAATAATGCTACTTGACTGCATACTTTCCAGCATGATCATTGGGTACTAGGTAGTTAGTTGGGGAAAGACTATTTCTCCTACTCTGAGCATCTTTTAGTTGCCTGTAGTTACCCTGGTGTAAGGTTGAATCTTCATGGTCTTTCCCCTTTCTGCTTTGGCAAGTCTATTGTTCTTGTTCAGATCATATTTAGGTAGTCATGTTGGTGAGACTTTGTGGGTATAGCTCAACATCCTCAGGTACAAGTGTAGTCCTCATCCTTCATCAAGAAAACTTTTTTTAGTAACAGACGGAAGCTGTTACAGAAACCCACAACCAGCCAGACCACTACTAACCACAATGTATAATTGTGTGGCTCAGTTCCAATAGGAATATCTACCTACAAAACAACTCCTGAACTCGATGCTCAGGGAACATTGAGGAAGAGTTGCAGAAGAGATTGTAAGAGACAGAAGGTGAGAGAATTTGCTGTGAGATTGTGCCTCCTAGTGATGTCAGAAGCACAATTTATTTTAGTTACATTTGCTTCCATATCTTAACATCCACGAGTTTTCTTCTTGAATTTACCTAAGGTTACATCTGAGTTGATGAGATTTTAAGGCCTTATAGATGGAAATACAGACAAAATTCTTTAACATTTTTATGTTATGTATTTGGGAGGGATGAGTGTATACATGCTATAAGATCTCATAGTCTAGACACTGGCTTTGAACTCATTATTTAGTCAAGATTGGTCTTGAACTTGGAATCCTCTTGTCTTGCCTTCTTACTGCTAGGATTATAGACCTATAGCACCTGGCTAAAGTTTTGATCTGAATTTTAATACTCTGTCTTAAAATCTTATATTCTTTGTGCTATCATTGATTTGGTAAAAAAAAATTATTTATTTATTTGTTTATTTATTTATTTATTTATTTATTCACTATGTGTGTGACTGGGGTACATATACTATATTGTACTTGCATATGTGGAGGTCAGAGGACACCTTGGGGGAGTTTGTGATCTCCTAACATTGGGAATGGAGCCCAGGTCATCAGTCTTGGTGACAAGCACCCTCACAGGCTTATCCATAATTCTTAAGTAGAATCGTGGAAAATTTGGAATCGAAATATTCAACGTTGTGATTATGCCTTTGGCATTTCAAAACTTAACTCAATGTAACCCACAGTATTTAATTGAAGAAGAATTATTCATGGAAAAACACACCAAAATTAATTTCATGATGAAAATTCTATTTCCAATTTCTTTATTTCACCATATTAAATTACTATAAAGTTAATGTTACAAGATATTTAACATTAAGCATCATATTAACCAAACAAATGCATTCATACATTTTAGATATTAAATGTGAAAAGGCATGCATATTTTTGTCAAAAACATTCTTAGAGTGCCAGCAAAACATTTGCAGCTCCCAAATCTAGCTCTTAAAAGTACCTGGGAGCTAATTCATAAGCAGTCCACAAAGACCTAGTAACTGCCGATTGTTGACTCAATAGGCAAATAGCTGTTTTAAAGAACCTAAAATTGAGAACCTGAAATTTTTCTCTCAAATTTAATATCGCTTACTCCTCCCAGCCTGGTGTCCATGAGTCTTCAAAGATGCTTTGTCATCGTGGACAAAGGAGATGATGAGTACTCTCACAGAGGCAGACTGAGGTATTGTCCACAGAGCATTCCCATGATGCAATTTTCATGCACAGTTTTGAAATGCATGCTTTTGGAGCAGCATGCCTTATGTTTTCAGGGAAATACAAGTCTACCAGGTAGAGTGTCAAAACTTGGGAAACTAATCTTTCCTCTGGGGAGTTAGGATAATGCTGTGGTTTCCCAAGTGTGATGGCGAGCCTGGCTCTGCTTTGACATCAGAGCCCCAAGATATGTTCCTGTCCCCAGCCATTCACTGTTACACCCTCTATCCACCCAAATGTTTTTTTTTTTTATTTGCACAGCTGGCTTGTCCCCCCTCACCCCCACAGGCTGTCTTCTGCCTGCCCAGCTGACGAGGTTTTCCTGGCTCCAGCCAACTTCCGTGCTTGTTACAAACAGTGCTCAAGGGGACGAAGGATTGTCTAGATTAAAACAACAAAAGTAGGTCGATCTTGCAAGAATCCGGATGGGTGGCCAGCCAGGGCACATGAACAATGTGTGGTGTTTCTGTCTCTTTCTCTCCCCCCCCCCGCCCATCATCAAAGAGGAAAAATATCATTCTTTTGAGAATGTGGAAGGTTTGGTTGTGGCCAAAGGGTCTGTTTATTGGTTAGTGTTGTAGTGAAACCTGAAAGAGTATTCCTTATGATCCAAGGGAACTGATGGAATGGCTGCATTTCATTCTGCTTTGCTCCTCAGAACTCTTCTTGTCATTACTTACATGGCAGGCTTCTGCTTCTCATTCTGATTTACACTCAGTTCAAACTGTTGTCAAGAACTGGAACCCTTGTCATAGCTTTGTCTGTGTTTCTGGCCAGTTTTCTATCCTTCCACACCCATGCCAGGACAGGCTGTTGGCATTAGAAAGGTGTGGGCAAGTTTACTTATCTAAACTCTGGATTCAACGCCGAGGTCACCAGTGAACAGCCTTGCTCAGTGTGCTTAAAATCCTCTGCCACTGATTACATTATGTATTTTGAAAAGTTTCTTAATGTCTCTTCCTCATTTCATTGCTAAAACTGTAAATAATGATTCTAAGCTACCACAGTGGAAATGCACTTTGTACCCTTTTGTTTCCCTCCCTCCCTCC
>NW_021621323.1:9711529-9737777 GCF_004785775.1 Grammomys surdaster | reverse complement strand
GATTTCTGATAGATTTCAACTCAAGCTGTATCCAATGTGTCCCCCCCTCCCCCCCTCTGTGTGTGTATGTCTTGTGTGTGTGTGTGTGTGTGTGTGTGTCTCCCTCTCTCTCCAGGCATGATGATAATGAACACTAACTTAAAATTTTATAGAAAGAAAGAACTCTATTTTTAGAATGAGGGGGTTAAGTTAAAACTAATGTCGTCTTTTTTTTTTTTAACCTGATTCTGGACAGTTCTCATATTTATGGCTAATCACCTCCTCCTATGAGGTGTCCCTAATTAATTTACACCATAGCCATACCTGAGTCTGGATGGTGAATGATTGTGGATGTTGATAAAATGAGGTCTTTAATCAGTTCTGAGAGACTTAGTAGACGGAGAACCCAAGTTTTACTCTAATTCCTATGCTTGGTCATTGGCTTTCCAGTAGACTGCCCCAGGTCTGCACACACAAGTATCTCTTCTCCAAAGACCAAATCAGCAGAGCCATAAAACCCCACTGCTATAAACCATTGCACTAAGATACATTATCAACCTTTTGCTTTTAAATCTTTAAAACAGGACCAGGTAAGCATGTTATTATTACTAAATCAAAATTTTGGCTAAGTCTTTCAAATTTACTTTATGTTTGCCACAATACAATCATCAAGTGAGAACCAAATAATTGGTTGGCCTTTTGAGACCAAAGTAATTGGGAAATGAAGATCTTTCCTGTGAAAGTTGCTAGTTGGCCATTTTATTTACGTGTATTTTCTCACCAGAAGTCCATTCATTCATTCCTGTGCTCATCACTTCTTCCGGGTCTCATGTGGTAGTAGGCCCTATCTCTGTCTGCCTGTTCTCTCTCCTTGCTTCTCCTTGATGACACATGTAATCATAGAAAAACAAACAGGAAAGAACACCAACAAAATGGCAAGTGGCCAAGCCCTCATGTTAGTGTTAAAATGCCTTGTCTAGAATTCATTACTGAAGTAGGACATGTCAATGATGAAACATAAGGATCACTGTTAATAAGTCAGGGCCTGCATTTTCCTATGTTTTGTTTTCTTGATAATGATTAGGCTAAAATGGCTTTATGCCTCAGTAAATCTGTGCTGAGGATGCTAATTTTCTTAAGGCAAGGCATGTCTCCAAATATCACTTGCTTCTCTCAAACTTAATTTACTCAATTTACTGTGTCCTTTCTTGAAAATATTTATGTACTACATATATGTTCATAATCATATATTAGACTTTATATAGTTTACTGAAGCCAAGAGTTTTATAAGCTTGAGAGAAGCCATGTTTGTGTTTAAAATTATTAAACTCTACTTTCAAATTCCCGAACTATTCTTTCTTGAATTTTTACATGGGCATTGAGTCCCAAGCACACAATGTTTGCACCATTTCATGCTAAAAAATATATTCTGCCTTTGCCTGTGCCAGTTCCACTTTAAAGAAAGGAAAGAATATACAGGAGCATAATAGAACTCTATGTCCAATCATGTAGTTTGTTTTAGATAAAAATGAGCTTCAGGTATTGAGGTGGCTATACTGTGCATACCACTTTTATTTTTTTAATAAGCTTCATTATAAAAAAACTTATAAATAAAAAAAATCACACACAAAAGTTAACCAGACCCATCTCTATAGACCTCTCTACAGTTAGAATAGCCATTCTGGCAAACCATACTTCTGTTTCATGGCATCTCTAGCCATTATCTCCAAATTCCAATAACTGAGGATGAGAACAACAGTGTCCTTTTGACAATTATTCCTGTATAAATAAGCTACGTTTAGGAATCAACTTGATTCTCCAATTTAGTCTGTTCTTTAGAGATGGGAACCCATGTCACTTCTCTTCAGAACCAACTGAGAATTTGCAGAGTTGAGAAGAGTACATGATGTTTTTAGGAGGTGCATGTTTGTTTCTGTTGAGAAAACATGTCCTATTTTTGAGGAAGAGAAGATTTGTAAGACATCAAATGTTTCTTGCAAAACAATTTGATGAAATGAATGTAAATGAATCAGAAACATGTGACTTGTGTTTCAATTAAAATTAATGGGCTTAAATAGGAAGAGGGTAAACTGCTCAAGGGGGAAAGAGTGTGGCAAGGCAGGAAGTGACATTTGGTTTGTTTTCATCAATGCTGAGTTCTTGAAAAACAGCCTACTGTGAATTCAGCTTCATTCGGATTCTCAAAAGTCCACTTAGGAAACTGTAAAGTGGACGAAAAATATAAATCCATCTTACATATGCACGGAGCATTGCCACAGCGCAGGCATTGAAAATCGCTCTCATAGTGAAGTGAATGGTTCCCAGTGCTCTTCTTTCAAGGGTAAATAAGACATTATAAGGTTAAAATCTATTTGTCCCCAGGCTCAAACATAAACTTCATCTCTCCTTCTTCTTTCTAGTTGAAGAGGATGAGACATACCTGGCAAACATGTGGTAGAGAGGAGAGAGAGGGGTGGAGAGGGGCAAGACAGAGACAGACACAGACAGAGAGACAGAGAGAATAGCAGAAAGAAAATAAACAATGTTTGGGGGCAGGACATCAAGTGAGATTTCATAATGAATGTACTCAAACCAGAATAGTTATTTTAGAGACATTTTATCCAGTTTCATCCTTATATCATTTATGCACACTTCAAAGCAAAGATCAGAGCTTTAAAAATGTGATTTGCATTTTTTAGTTAAAACCTAATGGGTTACTCGAAAATATGAAAATAAAATAGAACAAATGGATGGTTGGCCTGGTAACGCTTGCTCATAATCCCAGCTAAAGACAGAAGCAGAACTGTCACAAGTTTCAAAGTCAAGACCAATTTGCTTCCTGTGGTGAGTTCCAGGAAACAAAGGCTGCATAATTAGACCTTGATTCAAAAATAAAATAAAATAAAATAAAATAAAATAAAATAAAATAAAATAAAATGAAGTGAAGTGAAGTGAAGTGAAGTGAAGTGAAGTGAAGTGAAGTGAAATAAAATAAAATAAAATAAAATAAAATAAAATAAGAGGGTCTATCTCAATTCTCTAAATCTAATTGTGCTGAGTGACATTACAGTCTTTGAATAGATACATGTCAAATGTCCCAAGAACTCCAAAAGGCAAGTCATATAGAACCAGAGTCCATATTTTACTTCTATCTTTTGAGTTACTATCAAACACGTCTTAGATAACTTTGAGAAATACATTCATAAACAGCGTTTTCTGAACAAACTGAAGGCCTAGCTCCTGAGAGGAGGTTGTGGGAGCAGGGATCCTTTGGGCTTCATGAAAACCAATGTCCAGCATCTATCTGGTTGTGCAGAGCCCACTGTTGCTCTGTGGAGGAAGGAGGGATGAGGGCAAGATCCTTTGTTCTGTTTGGTAGGATGTCACTGTTTTGTGTGCCCATCAGGTTGTTTCTCAAATGATTCTGGAAGAGTTGCCCCTTTCCTTTTCATAGGCAGATATTGTGAGAAGTCTTATCTGATTGGGCAGCTAACATATTTTAACTTCCAGCACAATCATCATTGGTCCTGTTTACTGTCCCTCTGCCCTTCAGTAGCTGGGGAGACTGGAGTGGAGAGACTGCTCTTGTGTTCTGCCATTAGTGGCAATATAGCAGTCAGCAATATGACAGCCTCTGAGGTCATTTTTACAGCAGGGACCTATCAGTGTGAAGTATAAATCCTAACTCCAACATAGGCCAATGAAAATGTATGGGCAATGTTAACTTCATGATGATTTTTACTTTCAAGTTTATTCTCAGTTTCATCTTTGTCACCATCAAAAGCCAATACTTACAAAACTAAGGGTCACCCCAGAGAACCAATGTTCAGAACTACACAAAATGGTATATTTCATTCAGGCACTTTAACTATGACATAGTTTCCCTTCGGGTTGGCTTCTCAAAGCCTTCTCAGTGTCCCATGACCTCACTTGTTGCTTTCTGTGCTGTTCCATCTGATGCCAGGCCTACCCTTGCAGCAGTGATAAGGAATGCGAAGTTGGAAGGTACTGCCACAGTCCCTACCAAGGATCATCAGCCTGCATGGTCTGTCGGAGGAAAAAGAAGCGATGCCATAGAGATGGGATGTGTTGCCCTGGTACCCGCTGCAATAACGGTAAGAGAGCTACCAATTGTTAACAGGTCTTTCTTTCTTAAACGGAAAGGTGTTTAATGCTTTTTTATACAGGCTCCTGAGCTATATATTTTTCAGTATTTGGGAGCTTTTACATCTTGGTTTATGTAGTATGAGATATCAGAGTCACCTTCCAAACCTTAGATTTCCTTGTGTCTGGCTACTTTGTAAACTATATTCTACATTGATTTAGGCTATTGGAAAATTGAAATGTTACATTTGTCTTGTTTACTAAACATATGAATGACAAGACAGGCAGTACAGTTGTGAGTCCATTGGCCAGGTTCATAAGAGTTTTATGTTATAGTTATTATATTCAAAATGTCCTGGGGCAGCCTTACTAGGTGAGGGAGGTGACTGGCCCTCCAAGTACAAAGGACTCTCACCTGTAGCCTGGATGTACTCAACTCTAATGAAATCACAGGCAGACATTTATTCAGGCTTGATAGTGAACTGACAAACAATCACAAATAACACATGATTAAGAAATTGTAGAAAGTGATTAGAAGTATAAGTTTAGCCATGAAAAACCAACTCACTGTCATGCCTCTTCTGGCCTTTAGGCAGAAACCTGTCATGAGAATCACAAAGCAACTGAAGGAAGGAAGAAAGGCTGGACTGAGATGTTTTACTCATGAACAAAATTGATCCTGGGCAGGCATCTTGCCGGATGACTTTAAAAAAAAGCCAGACACTGACTTAATTTCTCACAGTGTTGCTATTCTAAGATCTTTGCCTGTATCTACAATAATTCAATGAGATTAATTTTGTTTTGATTCCTATTTTGTTGTTGTTTGCATAGTGTCATTTGGTCTTGAAAGAGAAGAAATTCAGATTTAGGAAGCTTGGCTGTAGACCCAAAGTGTTCCATCTTCAATAAGTAAGTGAATGAAAATGAGCAGAACATACAGAGATACATAGCAGGGAGATTAGGATATAGACACACAAATGTCTTGCTTACATGGATAGAATGAACATCACAGGCTGTAGAGTTAAACTGATCCATTTACACCTTCATTTCCAGGCATCTGCATCCCAGTCACCGAGAGCATCCTCACCCCACATATCCCAGCTCTGGATGGCACTCGGCATAGAGATCGCAACCATGGTCACTATTCCAACCATGACCTGGGATGGCAGAATCTAGGAAGGCCACACTCCAAGATGCCTCATATAAAAGGTAGGACCACCTGTACTTCCATGGTTGCTTACTTTTTCTTTTATAAAGAAGTAAAGGATAGCACAGATAATTCATTTTGGTTCTATGACTCCGTTTTTAAAATGTTCACCAATGCACAATTCAAATTGGGCATATTGATTTTTAATTTTGAAAATGCTAGAGATTTCTTAGAATTGCTAGAAAGTATATATTATGAGAAACGTCTGACCTGCCATGCCATTTCTAAATATCCCTCTCTTATGAAGAAAGTTTCTAAACCAATCTGTCTGGTCCAAACCTATGAAAGAGCAAAGCACTGTGAAAAATACATAAGGCAATATTGCTACTAGCAATTAAATTATCAGTCATTTTTTCACCTTTGAAGATTCGATAAGTTGATTTCACTGAGCAATCAGATGGCATGTAATCCATAGACCAATCTAGAAGAAGCATTGGTTTATAATGGGGTTATGCATGAGTATAAAGTCTCCTTCACCCTGTGGAAACATTTCAGAATTCTCCTACTAACCAATAACAACGTTGACTAGTATGAAATTATTTTACAGTAATTAAAAAAAAAAGAAAAGCATAAAGCACAGGTATACCCAAAGGAGGCTTTTCTCAAGTGTATCTGTATATTCCTTTTTCAAGATGATTTAAAGTGCCCACTGGAGCACCTAGGGAGGGACCCATGGCTCCAGCTATAGATGTAGGGGAGTGTGGACTTGTCGGGCATAGGTGGGAGAGGAAGTCCTTGGTCCCATGAAGACTGGATGCCCCAGTGTGGGGGAATTCGAGGACAGGGAGGTGAGAGTGGGTGGGCAGGTGGATGGTATCCCATCCTTATAGAAGCAGGAGGAGGGGGGATAGGATAGGGGGTTTCTGGGTGGGAGGGAAAATGGAGAAAGGGGATAACATCTGAAATGTAAATAAATACCCAATAAAAAATAAAAAAACAGTGCCCACTGTTCTAAAAAACTTTATAATAGTGCATCTCCACTGTTGTTTAGTGTTTCTGATGCACTGATGTGCCCTGGGAAGTCCTGATGTGAAAATCTAGTTTTCCTTTCTAATCATGTTATTTCCATAGCTTATCTCTGCAAAACCATTTCCCCACATTTTTATCTTGGCCCCCGGATTTCTACAGTCCAACACACAACGACCTTTGAGACTCATTTGCATCACCTAAAATACATTTCATAAAACCACAGATTTACATGTTCATTAATGTCCTGTTTTTTATGGTTGAGTTTTTACAACAGAATAAAAGTGAAGAGCTGTAATAGCCTCAGAACCCTAATGTTTTTGCTACCTGGCAGCTAATACCACTTGACAACCCCTTCCTTATACTGAAACAGAAATCAATGGAGCCAAGATGTGTGTGGGAGGGTACTATTTGGTGACTTGATCTTTGTGTATGTGTGTGAATACAATACCTAAATTTGTAATCTCACATAGTGTAAAATAAGTTTCTGATTGCCCCTGAGCCTGATGACTCTGAGCTAGGCTGGATGACATCTCTCTGTTCTGTTCTACTCATGGTTCCATGCATTTCCCACCACTCTTTGTTAGATGCATTTGGCTGGGTTTAAACTGCTTCCCACTTTCATGGCCTCTATTGGTATTTTGACATAACTATGATTCCTTCAGTCTTCAGCTGCTGTCAGATGGAGCTTTAGGTGCTGCCTTATGAATCTAGCCCCTGGAAGGTGACATCACCTGCTCTTTAGGGATCTTTTGGTCTAAATGCGGTAGTGAATTCCTGCAGCTGATCAACCTCTCATAATTCTTAGTTCAACTACCATACATGGGACAATTCTCTGCACTAAGTAATGTGTGCTACTACTTCTGCTTTCATAGCTGGTCTCAACCAATAAATGATATCAAGAGTCCCTGAAAATTGTAGCTTTCTTGAGTCACAGCTTTGTTGAGATCTGTTGAATAGACATCAAGTTAATGAGTTTGAAACCAACTTTTTTTTTTAAATCTCCAATTCACCCCATAAAGAAAAAAAATCATCAAGAAAATACCTAAAGTTATAGTATTGACTGGGGAGTAGACTCCATGGGTAAAGTGCTTGCCATGCAATCATGAGGACAGGAGTTCCAATCCCTGCCACTCTGTAAATCCTGGGAAGAGCATGCCAGTTTATCTTTAACTCCAACCTCAGAAGACAGACACAAGCAGATTCCCCAGAGAAAGCTGGCTAGTAAGTTTAGCCATGTCAATTAGCTCAATGTTTGATTGAGTGATTCTGGTTCAAAGAAGGTGAGACAGTGATGGAGGATTATTTCCAACATACTCTGGTCTCTCAAATTTATTCGTACACATGTACATGCACATACACACACACATGCAGTCCCACATAAGAAAAAACTATGCATATATGCACACTATATGCACACCCACACCCACACCCACACTCACACATAAACACACAGAGAGAAATAGGAAAAAAATAGAATGTGATGAACTTAATATGAACACAGCTCTACTGTTCATTGAATTTCATATTCAGATGGTAGATAACGGAAACAGACAAAGGCAGACTTATGAGTGTAAAGAGAGAAAAAACTGGTATGAATCTAAGGCTTTTCATCATCATTGTCAGTATAATACAAGAAAGTATTTCCTGTGATTCTGATTGTAGAGTAGAAACTGCTGTCAAGAACACTTGTAAACCCCTTGGTCTTGTTTTCTGTAGGACACGAAGGAGACCCCTGCCTGCGGTCATCAGACTGCATTGATGGGTTTTGTTGTGCTCGCCACTTCTGGACCAAAATCTGCAAACCAGTGCTCCATCAGGGGGAAGTCTGTACCAAACAACGCAAGAAAGGTTCACATGGGCTGGAGATTTTCCAGAGGTGTGACTGTGCAAAGGGCCTGTCCTGCAAAGTGTGGAAAGATGCCACCTACTCTTCCAAAGCCAGACTCCATGTATGCCAGAAGATCTGATAAACACTGGAAGAGTCATCACTAGCAGACTGTGAATTTGTGTATTTAATGCATTATGGCATGATGGAAAACCTGGATTAGAATGCAGAAGAGTGAGGAATGTGGTAAGAATGTGGAGCAGAAGAGTGCAGGACTGAATTAAGTAGAGACAGTGACAACTTAAGCATGACCAGTGTTTCCATTATGCACCTTGTTTATGTAAATAATGTACACATTTGTGAAAATGCTATTATTAAAAGAAAGCACACCATGGAAATTACTGACGAATACCATGTGATTTTCTAAGAGTTTGGCTTGAGCTAGAGGGGACATTTCCTTCAGGTTGGCAATGGCTATAAAAATAACTTAAAGCCACATTTCTACTCAAAGCTATAGTTCAATTATTTACTCTCACTTTCCCTTGACACAAGAGAATCTCTAAAACACAGCGAAAGCTGATGTGCAGGGAATGAAAATATTCAGCATTATTAATCACATCACAAAAATCACCTTTTAATTGGGAAACTGTTCTTTTGATTTTCTCAAATAAAGGCCTTGGTAGACAAGAGGAAAAGGCAGTCAGTATTTTCTAATTCACGTCAAGATACTGGTATGTCATCTAGACATTCGAAAAGGGTAGACAACCAGAAGTTGTTTCTAACTGGATAAGGCAATGGATTAGAAATGGGTAAATGTATCTCTTTAGACCACTCATTTCTGTTTCAAAAACTTAATTTCATCTGAACTAATAAAGACAGATATAAGAGAAAAGCAGATTCTGCATTGGAAAGGAATGGCATTGCCTATGTGGTGCCTGCTCAGGCTTGAGCCGTTAGTCAGGTCTAGTGCAATGTAAGCACAGGGAAGACGTCTCACAGATTATGAAGCCATTAAAGATTTCTGACTCATGAGGAGAACTGAATAATGGAGTGAGCACTGTTTGCTACCACTTTGACATACCCTACATGTGATAGACTGATAAATATGTTTATGCTTGCATAGCTGGAGATCAGTAGGGTGATGCAGTCACGAGAGACTTGAGCGATATCTGTACTATGTTGAGCACAGCAGGGAAGTAGAGGGAACCTAGTCATTTGTCCAGGCTTTAAGGTCACATGTCTGAAGAACAGGATGAATTGTTATGACTGCCATCTGTGGCTCCAGAAGCAAAGTTGAAGCTGTCCATGAGATTTGCTCTCATGCAATTGTATTTGGTACAATGCAGCTTGCCCTCCCCAGCCTGAAAAGATTTCATGGTTTTGAGACTGTAAGATAATCTCAATATGAATAGGTTCTTACAAAGTGGGTTCCCTTAAGCCAGGTGATATGAGAGGAACCAATAGCTTCCCCTAAGCTTTAGAGTGATGATGTCATCAGAAGTTTGCATACTAACCTCTCAATGTATTCCATTGTCAAAGACATAGTTCCTATTTTCTGAAACTATTGAAAGTTAAAACATAATAGCATATCTTTAATCTGTCGAAATTCCCTGAAACCATTTTCTGATTAAATATATGTTGGAATACTACATCTAGAGCATAAAAGGACAAAAGTAAAAAGAAAGAGAAAGGAAGAAACAAGAGAGAAAGAAAGAAAGAAAGAAAGAAAGAAAGAAAGAAAGAAAGAAAGGAAAGAAAGAAAGAAAAGAAAGACTGAACCTACTGTTGCTTAAGCTCTTGCAGACCACACATCACTTTTGTGTTTGACTTGCATCCCATATGCAGTCTCAAAGCCCAGTCCAATCAGAATTTCAGCTTCCGTCCGACACGTTTTGTCAGGATGATGGTGGTTTGTGCTCTGCCTGCGTCTGCTAGAGCAGAACTCATAAGCTAATTCATCCAAGAGCAAACTCTGTAGTTTAAGCTTTGTGATGTGAAAAAATGGTACATTTTGGTCAGAATTTCCTACATAGCTATGGCACCTACCACCTAGTCTTCACACTATTCCCCTTATATTCACCCTCTCAAAAATTATTATTTGAAATAATTTATTTACAGGAAATGTTAATGAGATGTATTTTCTTATAGAGATGTTTCTTACAGAAAGCTTTGTAGCAGAATATATTTGCAGCTGTCAACTTTGTAATTTAGGGGAAATGTATAATAAGATAAAATATATTAAATTTTTCTCTTTCAAAAAGTTGAATGCAAAGTGCCTTGTGTCTTCTTATAAGAAAAAAAGGTGCTCATAGAACCCTAAGTTTTTAGACTTTCAATAGGATTTGGTACTAGTCTTGAGCCTGAATGGGAATCATCTGGATGTCAGCACCATGAGGTGACCCAGCTTATTGTTACCAAGACAACTCATTGTCTGACAGAGTAATTGTAATTGCTATTTATAAAGTTAAATCAGCATATTCTCTCTTTTTATTTCTACCTGTTGATTCTTCCTTTGCCTTAAGGAACCTCGTGAAATAAGAGGCCTCCACAAATGTCTCCAAAAACCTTTGATGGTGAGAGTATCTTATCCATGATGCTCTCTCTTAGAAGTAATTCCCCAAAATGGAGACCCAGCTGGTTTAGTGGGTTTGTTCATTTCCATATTCTATGAAATCACTACTGTTCAGTTTCAAATGTTGTACAAATGGCTGAGGTGCCTATTTAACATATCAAAGAAGACACCAGCAGCCAGATTTTCCCTGCGTCCCTCTGTCCCTACCTGTTATGCGGTCTTCCTGGCTGCCATACACCACCCCATCTCATACTCTGACCCTTCAGCCCAGGGTTCTGGGATGCTCTTCCCTACATAACTCATCCAATCATTCTGGTTATTTGTCTTTTTGTACATTTGGACGTCCTGGCTGCTGTCATCTGGCTTCCCATCTCCTCTCTCCCCACACAGTTCAGGGTCATATCCACTCTGGACTCCCCTAAATGTCCCTGCCTCTGGCTATGCTCTTCCACATATCTATAATAAACTTTCTCCTCCTTCTATACCTAAGGACAGTCATTTCTTTTTACATTTTATTTATTTATTTATTTATTTATTTATTTATTTATTTATTTATTTAATTCAGCTGCAAGTGGTCATAATTATGGCAGGAAATGAATCCATTTTGGGACCTGAATAACCCCAATGTACTCCTGGCAAGTTGGGGCTTCTTTTTTTTTTCTTTCTAAGCATTAAGTCAGGAGTGTTTGAATGGCAATTTGTAGTATGAGATCAGGTTGTTGTAAAAACCCATGTGTAGAAATACAAAAAGCAGATATTCCGTGGCAAGGTGGAGTGAATCACCTGTAGCTATTGCAGCTTAACGAAGCCAGAAGAGTCCCAAGGCTACAAGAAAGAGTTAAAGATCCCTGAAGCATGGCTGAAAGTTTCCACATCATTTTAATCAGTCACTGAGGGTATTCCTAGTCATTATTGCCTCAAATTGAGACCATTTGTATTTCTTTATGAAAATGTATTTTTATACTCTAACAATCATATGAGTGACATTTTTTTTCTTTTCCACTGCACTAAGTAATAAGCTCTGAGAAGTGACAAATGTCTTCTTTTCTCTCTTTTAACCAAAAAGTAACAAACTGTGCCCTCAATCATTTGGGGAACAATTATTTAATTATATTTCTTTCTTCCTAAAATTCAGGCTAATTAAGAGCAAAGATCTTTTGAAAGGCCTGCTAACCAACCAATACCTATTGTAGATAAAACAATATTAGAGACTATAGCTTTCACCTATGAAGAAGGGTCTTTCCATAAACTAAGCACTAGTGTGAGACTGTGAACATATGACAGTGAGCTACATCAGTCCTGGGCTGTGTACACATTCCTTTCAAATGTCAACATGGGACAGCAGAAGAGAATGACACACTTCCTTTCAGAGTTAGCATCAAAGGTAAGGAAGGAGTGACAAAGTATGTTATACATTTCCCACTCTAGAATTTTTATTGAAATTCCCCCCAAACTGGACAACTCATATCACAAAGTGAATAAGGGATGAAATTATTTCTTGACTCTGTATTAAACGAGTGTTCAAGTTATGCAATAAGACTCCCCCCTCCAACACACCATTCCATATTTCATTTCACTGTATAAAATCATTCCTATATTATGAAAATTGTGTTTTTTAAACTAAATTGTGACCTGCTATCTGCCAATGTGGTACTTTGGCTTGAGTATGACTTGGGTCTCAGCCAAGATCCATGTATAGGCAACTTGATCCCCTGGAGGGCATTATTGGATGGTGGTGTGAATCTTTTAAGAGATTGGCCTAGTGGAATACCCATGAGTCAATGGATATTGTGTAGGCATACATTTTTTTGCAATCCATTTTAATAAATATCCAACCTCTCCTCTAGCCCACCACCCAACAGGGGTAGTGGAAGAGAAAAGTTATTAGGATATGGGGGAAGAGGACCTGTTCAATAATAGTTCTTTAGGGATGAGCTTGATATTCTTTGGCAGAAGTTCAGTCCTGCAGCAAACACCAAATACGACTTAGCAGCTGCAGAGCAGTCCTCTAGGCAGACAGACCCCAGGCACAAACCAGCAGCTACAGTCCAGTCCTTTCAGCAAGCAAACACCAAGTAGCTGTAGTTCAATCCTGAAGAAACTGCCAGGCGCACCAACTGGCCTGAGGGGAGGCTCCAGATGTGGCAAGCTGCCGCAGGAACGTCACCAACAGATCTTGGATGAGTTTCTCTGAATGGCAGTGTTATCACAAGTTGAGCTCAGCAATGCTATGTAAGGTGAACCATGTGTGCTGTTAGCAAAGAATAACAAAGTGGAACAAACCAAACCAAGGCTCAATGCTCATCTCTTATTGTCTGTGGGGTCCTATTTGTATTCCTTCATCATGAGTCCTTTCACCTGTTTGGTATATCAAAACATCCTCTCACCTTTGTCTACTTCAGGAAAACAGTCTTTCACATGTTTGCTTTAGCAAAACATCCTTTAACCTGTGTACCCCAGCAAAACATCGTTTTACATAATTAACTTTCCAAAGTTTCCACTTTGAAGAAAGTTTCCACTTCAATAGAATAATACTAAGGAGTCCCTGGGAGCATGCTTTCATGAAGAGTAGTGGGACTCACATCTCTCTCAGTTTCTGGTTTGAGATATTAAAACTTGTTTCCAGATGTACACCGCCATTATCAACATCATGAGGCAAAATATCCAAGGAGACCTGACCAAATGCTTGTATTATACACTTAGACTTTTAGCTTGGAAAATGGATAAAAATTATTAATTAAATCAATTCCAAGATTACTCTGTTTCCAAATTTCAAAAATACCTCCCAATTACTTTTATCACATCAACACATCTGCCATATTATCTAACATAAATGATCTTAAATTTTGCAGTAAGAACAATTGCTACATCCAATATCCAATAATGGAATGCACAAGTATTTTATTATTTGAGCAATAATAAACTTATAATGTGGAGAAACCTCACATTTGAGTACATCTCTTCTTCCATTAAAATTCCTCAGAGAGGGACTGGACTTCAAAGAGTAAATTATCTTGCATGTTAAACTAAGTCAAAACAAGTTGAAGTTCAGAGGAATTAAATTTTGCAATCATTATCTTCCTCTTAAAAATGAGTCCCAAACAACCAAACTTCAAAAATTTTGAAGTTAATAACAAAAATTTCTCTTCGTTATTCTGTATTCTGAAGAGTTCCTGTGGTCTGAACTGGAAGTCTTTGAGCAGCTGTGGTCAAGATGCTCTGTTAACTGACTATAGACTCAATAAGACATCAAGGATTCATTCACTCAGTTTCTGACATAACTATCATTTAGTAAAGTTTGATGAATTCTGAAGATATGAAATACTAAGACAGAAGTGCCACCACATTTAGAAAACAGGTTATTTTTACTCATCAGACTTGCAATTTTTGGCAAAGTCCAGTCAACACTTGTAGGGCTTAAGAGTTATCAAAGGCCCTAATAGAGATACATGGAATTGAGTGAAGATACTTCACTCATATTATAGAATATAAGTCTTGCTTTTCACTTCGTAAAATTGCCCATCAGTCTCCTCTCTCTCTCTCTCTCTCTCTCTCTCTCCCTCCCTCCCTCCCTCCCTCCCTCCTTCTCTATTTACTTTAAAAAAATATTTTTATATTTTGAGATTATAACATAATTGCATCATTTACCGCTTCCATTTTGTCCTCAAAATTCTTCCATGTAACTCTTGTTCTTTTTCAATCTCATGGTCTCTTTCTTCTTTAGTTTTTGTTATATATGTATACATTCATATATATATATATATATATATATATACATTTTTAGTATATTTAGATACGTCATATATAATTATATGAACAAAATATGATATTTTACATATTATACATAGCTTTCAAAATATATTGCTAAACATATAAATACAACCTGTTCAATCTGTATGTTACATATATGTATATATTTTCAGGGCTGACCATTTAATATTGGAGAGCCAATTGTCATGGTTTTTGGTAAAGAAGTTTATTTCTCCTGCTCTCAGAATTTCTAGTTGTCCCTGAGCTGGATTTTACTTGGAAGCCTTCTTCATGAGAAGTAGGTCTTGTGTACCATGTGTGCCTTGCAAGCTTCCAAAGGAGGAAAGTCACAAAGAGTGCTATCCTGCTATGAAATGTATGAACCGTACCATAATTATATCCAGCATGACATAATAGCGGCAAGGGTGCAGTCATGGCAAACATGCCATGGCAGTCAGGAATCAGTGTCTAATCACACTTAAGACCCACTCATCACGAGGGAAATCAAGCCTGGTACTAGAAAATCAATCTATCTGTACATTCTGTTTCCTTCTACAGAAAGAGTAGTGTTTGCGTTATCTCTTCTGTTATACAATACTGGTTGAATTTATAGATTTGCCATGGGGTTAACCTCATTGCTGTTCCTTTCTTCTATGCCTGGCACATTCAAGTACAACGTGAGACTAAGTTTTGTTGAATGGCATAGCCTTCATAATCTCTTGCAAGCTGGTATCTTCAGGTCCATGCCTCTAGGTGATTTTCAGTGCTTCATTCTATGGAAATACGTGTTCCACTATCCCTACATTTGTTCTAATTGTAAAGGCATATCAACATATTTCTGAACTCAAATTGTTAACTCCCATTTTGGAAAACCATTTTTAGAAAGCACATATTCCAACAATCCCAGGGTATCCTCTTTCAGGAGTTTAAATATGTTTCATGCTCCCAAGAGCATTATGTGTTGAGGAATTTGATCTTAAAGGTGGTGGTATAGAACAGGTGAGTCTTAGTTGAGGATCCTTAGGCCATTGAGGTTGTGCCCTACAGAAGGGACTGTGAGGTCTTTTGTGCTTTTTGGAGGTCACTCTCCCTGTCAGGCACTGCCATCTCCATCCGTCCTTTACTATAAGGTCTTTAAACAAATCTAAAGTAGTACAGGTACCATGCCAACTAAACAAGTCAATGATTTCATTTTTGTATTGTAGTTAATATTTGACCAAGATGGACTGGGAAACAGACTAATACATGTATTAACATTGTAGGAGACAACAATGAGCACTATGAATAGAGCCAGTGTAAGAGAGAGAAGAAAAGGAAAGTCATTGGTGTTTGTATTTTAAAATCACTAGTCAAGGAATGCCTCTTAGGATCCAGTTTTCACAAAACCAGAGTGAACTGACGGAATGATGTCTGAAGATCTACAGGAACAGTGAGACAGCAGAAGAAGGAATGCATATGCCTATCAGTGGGATGCTGCTGACTGGAGCAGGCTGGGATGAGATGAATGAGACAAAGATGGAGCTGGCTTGGGATCAGATGGTAGAAAGCTGTGTTGCAACGTCAGGTTTAGTTTGAAAGAGATGGAGCTGGTAGAGGCTTTGGAAGGGGAGGAAATAAACAGAAACGTTTTGCAAGGATCAGACTGCTGATCAAAGGTTGGGCAGTAGGACACCTAGGCAGAATGTCCCAGTCACTGGAAAGGTCACTGGAAAGATTAAAGAAAGGTAGAGTTCATGAGAAATGGTTGGATTTAGGTTACAGAGAATTACCTGGACCAACTGTAGCAATTGATGAAAGAAGGGAATCTTCTAGTCAGGTCTGATCATCAAGATCATAGGAAGAGGAACTGCTCTTAAGCGAGGGTAAGAAAGCTCTCCGCTGTGTATTTAGTATATAAATATTCTACATATTTTATATATAAAAATAACTGCCTTAGTTCAGTACAAATAAATGTTTAGAAAGCTACTCTTAGTAAATCTTTCACCAGCCATATGGTATCCTAAAAGATTCTGTGCAGAATGGATCCTACTATCAAGAGTTTGCTACATACACTGAGGGAAATGGTTGAAGAAAAACAGAAGCATGAAAGAGGGGCTGGAGTGTACAGGAAAATCAAGAAACCCAAGCTAGGGCATGGACCAAGCAGAGTTTCAAGTGGATATAAAAAAGAGATGCATTGACTCAAGGCTGGAAATCCTAAAGGGTGCTAATAAGGAATTTCAATTTGATACAGATGTCAAAGGGTGTCAAGGAAAACTCACGAGGAGTGCCTAGCTGACTCACAGCGGTAGGTTTAGAAAATTACTTTAGCAAAGGGTGTAGCTCAGGCAACATTCCCATTGACATCGGGCCAATGAATTGCATTAAAGCCCAATTTGTCAAAGCACGTCATAGCTCTCTTTGAGCATTAAGTAAGTGTATAGTGCTGGGCCTGGGGATTCTAAAGAAATAACAATATGCAAGTAATTGAAGTACGTTCATGAGAAATGCACTTGCCATCACGCCTCTCACACATACGTCATGAATACCACAGCACACAATTTTTTAAAGTTTCCTGGGGGGTCACCATTTCTTACAGATGCCATGGGCTTGTTTTATTTGCTCCACACCTTCCCACTTCACTGCACCTGTTACAGCAGTCCTCAGCCTGTTCTTTAATGGCCAGTCGGCCTCTGGGGCTTCATAACAGATGGAGACCATCAGATCAGCATAGCACATGTAAGATATTCTAAGTCCTACTTAAGTGTTTCAGACAAACATTGAAATTGAGATCATTATGTCTTCCATTTCTTTTTTCTAGCTCGCCTATCATTCCTGCCAGCTGTGTTCTTTCTTCCAACAGATGCTGATTCTATGCCCAGTGGTGGGCCATTCTGAAATCTGATTTAGACATCAGTAAGACCAAGTAATATCTGTGGGAATCTCAAACTCTATTGGTTTAACACACCTCCTTGCAACTTTTCAAGACCCTTCTATGATGTTTGAGAGAGAGAGAAAAAAAACAACAGAGAGGCTTTCTTTTGCAACTTCCATTCAACTCACATGAAGGCAATTCAAGGATAATCCAAAAGTTCAAAATTTCACAAAGCTAATGAAAAACAGGAATAGGTCTTTTCAAATGAGACTTAAAGTATGTAGTAGCTAAGCGTAGGCTAAGAGCAAAACTCAGGGACAACCACTGACTGTAGCCTGCCATAGTCTGCATTCTGCTATAATAGCAGAGTTCAGAGTAGAAAACCAAATTTCTGTTTTAAAAGTATTACTTGGAATCATTTTAAAAATTCTAGAAGATTTTCAAATAGTCTTCACATGTAATATTTTTAGAAAATGTCTATAAAAATACTTTTGGTTTCTCAAAAGTCGGTATAAGATTCCACTGACCTCATTCTTTGGCCTATGCCCATCTTCAGATCAATATCTGTTTAGGGAGCACATAGATCCACTAAATATAATGAAATTAATTGACTGCACGCCATTCTTTGTGGGAAACTGAAATGAAGAGCCAATAAAATGACTTGCCCGGGTCACTACTTAGGGACCAAAGGAAGCAGAGATGGACATGCACCCAAACTAACAAAAACCCATAGGCTTTTGTTGTTTTGTTTTGGAAAAGAACAACTTGAGTAATCAGTTTTAGAAAAGGAAAAGGTTTTGTCTGACCATGAATTTTTTTTTTTTAACAACAGGTATGTTAAGCTGGTTTTGGTCAGTTTATAACTGAGTTCTGTTGTTTTTTTTTTTTTTTTTTATAAATAATTTATTTATTTTTGAACATGAAATGCTTTTTTATAGCATGTTTCACAAGGGGAGGGGGTAAGAGGGGCCAGATGGAGGAAAAGTACAAAATCTTCTTGGCCTGTGCCTTGAAACATGTCATGGTCTATACGGTACACTGCCTTGAATTATGATCTACCTGCTGTTCTTCAGAAGATATGGTACACTGCTTGAGTTATGGTCTCCCTGCTATTCTTAAGATGATATGGTACACTGCTTTGAGTCTATCTGCAGTTGCTAAGCAGGATCTTGCAGTTGCCAAGCTTCAGAGGACATTGTGCAGGTGGGGAAAGGTAGGGGGTGAGGGTAAGGGCGAGGGTCCTGGCTTCTGGCATCTCCCCCTTCTCTGTTTAGTTAGAGAAGGCATCTTATGATCAATCCCAACTATGTGAATTTTGAATTTGGATGTCTAATTATGGGGGGTCTTAGACAAGTTCACAACCCCAAAACACTGATGTGAGACGAGTCACATCGATGGTCGAAGGTTTTAGGCTGTCGACGATGGGCAACGTCAAGGGACTCCGATGTGGGTGAAAGGAGGGTGAGGGCCCTGTCTTAGGCCATGTAGGCTGCACCCACTCCCAGCACCACGCACTCCTTTTCGGCTGCATTGGGTGGGCCCCTGGGAAGTGGACCTACAATAATCCCGTCATTGGGCTAACTCACAGCCATCCTAGTCCCTTGTAAATGTTCAATTTACCAACCATTTGTCAGTTTGGGGTGTAATATTGTCATAAAGGAAGGCTCCCCAATGTTAGCGGCCATATCAAGGGCGGCCTTGGTTTAGGAAAAAGCCAATTTTTGTTGTGGTGATCAAGAGGCCAAGCTCTCTATCGAGAGAAACGGGGGCAAAGCCAGGCATACCAGGAACCCTTCTGGAGGGCATGGAAGTCTAGCGGTCGACCGTAGGGGGGAGGCAGGGGAGCTGGCAGCTGTGTCAGTCTCCTGCAGAGTCACTTCTGGATCCTCTGCAATTTTCGGCTGATGGTAATGAACTTCAACCGTCTTCTTGATGGCAGCATCAACCTGGTTCCGTGGATGACAGGTCGCGGGTTTTGATCTCTGTCTCGCTTAATCTTGATGTCCTGCGCACATCCTCTCAATGAGGGTCCGTCCAGAGGGGTCCGTGCCTCGAGCCCCACGTCTGGGTGCCACTTGACCCGACTGGCAGGCCCTAGTTATTCGTGGGGGCGAGGAGGACTGCAACCTGCTATTCTTCAGAAGATATGGTACACTGCTTGAGTTATGGTCTCCTTGCTATTCTTCAGATGATATGGTACACTGCTTTGAGTCTATCTGCAGTTTCCAAGCAGGATCTTGCAGTTGCCAAGCTTCAGGGAACCTTGTGCAGCTGGGAAAAGGTAGGGGGTGAGGGTAAGGGCGAGGATCCTGACTTCTGGCCCATCTGGATTAGAACTTCTAATGGCAGGCATCACGGGTGATTCATTTTTGTCTGGAAAGAAAAAGAAGGGGATTCTCAGGGAGATTTCTCTTCCCTGGATGTAAATTATTATTCATCGTATTTATGGTTGGGCCTGGCTTTGTGAGTGTATCTATTTTTTTTCATTAATATTTATGGTAGCCGGTTAGCTGTGCCTTCTGTGGTATTGGACAGGCATATCAGCCCTCGGCTTCATAAGGGAACTGGGTCTGGGGCATTCCCTTTACGGGTATGAGGGTCCTTCCCCATATCTGTGGCAAAGTTTTGTTGGTCTTGGTGGTGCCCTAGGTCACCAACATGGTCAGCAAGAGATTTGCCATGAGCTTTCAGCTTAAGAGAGAGAAAAGTGAACAAGGCATGATGGAGAGTATTTCAGGGGGGCTCCTTCTGAGGGGGTACCGTTCCCCCTCTTTTATTTTTAAAGCCAATTTTTCAGAGTTCTTGTAAAATCAGGGCTGAAGCGCCAACAGTTGCTCCTTCTACACTCAGAGAGTCATGAAGACCTTATTTAAGGATATATACATCTATGTTTATAATCTTTTGTCAAAGGACTTTTATAGCACCACTGACAATTAATCAGACTATATGATATATCGATTGGAAATAGCTTTTTCTACTTTTTGTGAGATTACCTCTCTTCTGTCAATTAACTGTTGAGGAAGTTAGGGTTTACCTCTCTCTTGAGAATATTGATCAGAGATTTAAGTTCTTTTGTGGAGAGCTTAAAATAGGATCTTAGCCAATTTGCAACTCCTAGAAACTTTTGAAATTAATTTAAGATAAGTAAACTCCCTTTTGTTAAAAAATCCTTTATCTGTGTGGGTTTTTTATTGGGTATTATACGTATTTACCTTTCAATGTTATCTCCTTTCTCATTCTCCCCCAAGATCCTTTATCCCATACCCACTCCTCCTAATTTTTGTGATGGTGTGCTCCAAACATCTTCCCAGTCCCATCTCCCTGCTCTCGAATTCCCACACAGTAGGGAATCCAAACTTTCGGGGACCTTGGCCCTCCACTTTCACTGAAGTCTAACAAGGACACCCTCAATTCCCTATACAGGTGTGTGAGTCCCTCCCTTTGTGTTCTCTGGTTTAGACTTTGGGAGTTCTGGTTGAAACTTTTGATACTCCTTCTAGAAAGGACCAACGAATTCATACTTTGGTCTTCCTTCTTCTATGTGAGTTTTATGTGGTCTGTATGTAGGTTCTTAGACATTGTGAGCTTTTGGTCTAATATCCACTTATCAATGAGTGCATACCAAGTATGTTCTTTTGAGATTGGGTCATCTCACTCAAGATGATATTTTCCAGCTCCATCCATTTGCCTAGGAATTTTGTGAACTGATTGTTCTTAATAGCTGAGTAGTATTCCATTGTATAAATGTACCACATTTTCTGCATCCATTCTTCTGTCGAAGGGCATCTGGGTTCTTTCCAACTTCTGGCTATTATAAATAAGGCTGCTATGAACATGGTGGAGCATGTGTCCCTGTTGTATGGTGAAACTTCTTTTGGGTATATGCCCAGGAGTGGTATAGCTGGGTCCCCAGGTAACACTATGTTCAATTTTCTGAGATATCGCCATACTGCCTTCCATAGTGGTTGTACCAGTTTACAATCCCACCAACAGTGGAGGAGTGTTCCTCTTTCTCCACATCCTCGCCAACATGTGCTGTCACCTGTGTTTTTGATCTTAGCCATTCTGACTGGTGTAAGGTGGAATCTCAGTGTTGTTTTCATTTGCATTTCCCTGATGACTAGTGATCCTGAACACTTCTTTAGGTGCTTCTCAACCATTCGAACTTCCTCAGTTGAGAATTCTTTGTTCAGCTCTGTGCTCCATTTTTTAATAGGGTTCTTTGATTGTCTAGAGTCTAATTTCTTCAGTTCTTTGTATACCTTGGATATTAGCCCTTTATCAGATGTAGGGTCGGTGAAGATCTTTTCCCAATCTGTTGGTTGCCGCTCTGTCCTATTGACTGTGTCCTTTGCTTTACAGAAGCTTTGCAGCTTTATGAGGTCCCATTTGTCAATTTTTGTTCTTAGAGCACAGGCCATTGGTGTTCTGTTCAGGAACTTTTTCCCCATGCCTATGTATTCCAGGCTTTTTCCCAGTTTCTCTTCTATTAGTTTCAGTGTGGCTGGTTTTAGGTGGAGGTCCTTAATCCATTTGGAATTGAGCTTTGTACAAGGAGATAAGTATGGATCGATTTGCTTTTTTCTACATGCTGACAACCAGTTGGACCAGCACCATTTGTTGAAAATGCTATCTTTTTTCCATTCGATGGTTTTAGCCCCTTTGTCAAAGATCAAGTGACCATAGGTATGGGGGTTCATTTCTGGGTCTTCTATTCTATTCCACTGATCCTCCTGCCTGTCTCTGTTCCAATACCATGCAGTTTTTATCACTATCGCTTTGTAGTACAGCTTGAAGTCAGGGATGGTGATTCCTCCAGAAGTTCTTTTATTGCTGAGAGTAGTTTTCGCAATCCTGGGTTTTTTGTTATTCCAAATAAATTTTAAGATTGCTCTTTCTATCTCTGAGAAGAATTGAGTGGGAATTTTGATGGGGATTGCATTAAATCTGTAGATGGCTTTTGGCAAAATAGCCATTTTTACTATATTAATCCTTCCAATCCATGAGCATGGGAGATCTTTCCATCTTCTAAGATCTGCTTCGATTTCTTTCTTCAGGGGAATGAAGTTCTTGTCATACAGGTCTTTTACTTGCTTGGTTAGGTTCACACCTAGGTATTTTATATTATCTGTGACTATTTTGAAGGGTGTCATTTCCATAATTTCTTTCTCAGCCAGTTTATCTTTTGAGTAGAGGAAAGCTACTGATTTGCTTGAGTTAATTTTATATCCAGCCACTTTGCTAAAGTTGTTTATCAGGTTTAGGAGTTCTCTGGTGGAAGTTTTGGGGTCACTTAAGTACACTATCATATCATCTGCAAATAGTGAGATTTTGACTTCTTCCTTTCCAATTTGTATCCCTTTGACCTCCTTGTGTTGCCTAATTGCTCTGGCTAGGACTTCCAATACTATATTAAATAAGTAGGGGGAGAGTGGGCAGCCTTGCCTAGTCCCTGTTCTTAGTGGGATTGCTTCAAGTTTCTCTCCATTTAGTTTAATGCTGGCTACTGGTTTGCTGTATATTGCTTTTACTATGTTTAGGTATGGACCTTGAATTCCTGACCTTTCCAAGACTTTTATCATGAAGGGGTGTTGAATTTTGTCAAATGCTTTCTCAGCATCTAGTGAGATGATCATGTGGTTTTTTTCTTTGAGTTTGTTTATATAATGGATTACATTGATGGATTTCCGAATATTGAACCAACCCTGCATTCCTGGGATGAAGCCAACTTGATCATGATGGATAATTGTTTTGATGTGTTCTTGGATTCGGTTCGCTAGAATTTTATTGAGTAATTTTGAATCAATGTTCATAAGAGAGATCGGCCTGAAGTTCTCTTTCTTTGTTGGGTCTTTGTGTGGCTTAGGTATGAGTGTAATTGTGGCTTCAAAGAATGAGTTGGGTAATGTACCTTCTGTTTCTATTATGTGGAATAGTTTAAAAAGAATTGGAATTAGGTCTTCCTTGAAGGTCTGATAGAATTCTGCACTAAAACCGTCTGGTCCCGGGCTTTTCTTTGTAGGGAGACTTTTAATGGCTGCTTCTATTTCTTTTGGGGTTATGGGATTGTTTAGATGGTTTATCTGGTCCTGATTTAACATTGGTAACTGGTATTTGTCTAGGAAATTGTCCATTTCATCCAAATTTTTCAATTTTGTTGAATATAGGCTTTTGTAGTAGGATCTGATGATTTTTTTAATTTCCTCAGTTTCTGTTGTTATGTCACCCTTTTCATTTCTGATTTTATTAATTTGGATACTGTCTCTCTGCCCTCTGATTAGTCTAGCTAAGGGTTTATCTATCTTGTTGATTTTCTCAAAGAACCAGCTCCTAGTTTTATTGATTCTTTGGATAGTTCTTTTTGTTTCTATTTGGTTGATTTCAGCCCTGAGTTTGATTATTTCCTGCCGTCTACTCCTCTTGGGTGTATTAGCTTCTTTTTGTTCTAGGTCTTTCAGGTGCTCTGTCACGCTGTTAGTGTATGCTCCCTCCAGTTTCTTTTTGTAGGCACTTAGAGCTATGAATTTTCCTCTTAGCACTGCTTTCATTGTATCCCATAGATTTTGGTATGATGTGTCATCATTTTCATTAAATTCTAAAAAGTTTTTAATTTCCTTCTTTATTTCTTCCCTTACCTGATTATCAAGGAGTAGGGTGTTGTTCAATTTCCATATGAATGTGGGCTTTCCATTCTCTTTGTCATTTTTGAAGACCAGCCTTAGACCATTGTGATCTGACAGGATGCAGGGAATTATTTCAATTTTCTTATATCTGTTGAGGCCTGTCTTGTGCCCAATTATATGGTCTATTTTGGAGAAGGTACCATGAGGTGCTGAGAAAAAGGTATATTCTTTTGCTTTAGGGTGAAATGTTCTATAGATATCTGTTAAGTCCATTTGGTTCATAACTTCTGTTAGTTTTACTGTATCTCTATTTAGTTTCTGTTTCCATGATTTATCCATTGCTGAGAGTGGGGTGTTGAAGTCTCCCACTATTATTATGTGAGGTGCAATGTGTGTTTTGAGCTTTAGTAAGGTTTCTTTTATGTAAGTTGATGCTCTTGTATTTGGCGCATAGATATTCAGAATTGAGAGTTCATGTTGGTTGACTTTTCCTTTGACAAGTATGAAATGCCCTTCCTTATCCTTTTTGATAGTTTTAAGTTGAAAGTCGATTTTATTCGATATTAGGATGGCTACTCCCGCTTGTTTCTTAGGACCATTTGCTTGAAAAATTGTTTTCCAACCTTTTACTCTAAGGTAGTGTCTGTCTTTGTCACTGAGGTGGGTTTCCTGTAAGCAGCAAAAAGCTGGGTCCTGTTTGCGTATCCAGTCCGTTAGCCTATGCCTTTTTATTGGGGAATTGAGTCCATTGATGTTAAGAGATATTAAGGAGAGGGTGTTGTTGCTTCCTGTCATTTTTGCTAATAATGGAGACATCGTTTGTGTGGTTATCTTCTTTTGGGTTTGATGGAAAAGGATTATTTTCTTGCTCTTACTAGGGTATGATTGCCCTCCTTGTATTGGATCTTTCCTGCTATTATCCTTTGTAGAGCTGGATTTGTGGGAAGATACTGTGCAAATTCAGTTTTGTCATGGAATATCTTAGTTTCTCCATCTATGGTAATTGAGAGTTTTGCTGGGTAAAGTAGCTTGGGCTGGCATTTATGTTCTCTTAGGGTTTGTATGATATTTGTCCAGGATCTTCTGGCTTTTATAGTATCTGGTGAGAAGTCAGGTGTAATTCTGATAGGTTTGCCTTTATATGTTATTTGGCCTTTTTCCCTAACTGCTTTTAAAATTCTTTCTTTGTTTTGTACATTTTGTGTCTTGATTATTATGTGACGGGAGGTGTTTCTTTTTTGATCTAGTCTGTTTGGCGTTCTGTAGGCTTCTTGTGTGATTATGGGCATCTCATTCCTTAGGTTAGGGAAGTTTTCCTCAATAATTTTGTTGAAGATATTTACTGGCCCTTTAAGTTGGGAATCTTCACTCTCATCTATACCTATTATCCTTAGGTTTGGTCTTCTCATTGTGTCCTGGATTTCCTGGATATTTTGAGATAACAACTTTTTGCATTTTGCATTTTCTTTGATAGTTGTGTCAATATTTTCTAAGGTATCTTCTGCACCTGAGATTCTTTCTTCTATTTCTTGTATTCTGTTGGTGATGCTTGTGTCTATGACTCCTGATTTCTTTCTTAGGTTTTCTATCTCCAGGATAGTCTCCCTTTGTGCTTTCTTTATTGTTTCCACTTCCATTTTTATGTCCTGGATGGTTTTGTTCAATTCCTTCATCTGTTTGTTTGTGTTTTCTTGTAATTCTTTAAAGGATTTTTGTGTTTCTTTAAGGACTTCATCCTGTTTTCCTGTGTTCTCCTCAAGTTTTTTGATAGTGTTATTTACTTCTTTCTTGAAGTCCTCTAGCATCATCATTAGAAGTGATTTTAGATCTGGTTCTTGTTTTCCTGGTGATATGGGGAGTTCAGGACTTTCTAATGTGGGAGAACTAGGTTCTGATACTGGCAAGTACCTTGGGTTGCTGGTGCTTGTGTTCTTGCGCTTGCCTTTCGCCATCTGGATCGCCTTTGTGCTATCAGTGCTGTCTCTGACTGGGGCCTGTCTTTCCTATTATCTAGGTTGTGTCAGAACTGTTTGGGATGAGTTTTGCTGCTTGAGTTAGAGCTGAGGCCCAAGATGTGCTCAGTGTTCAGGTGGAAACCGGAAGGGGCCTGGGCTCCGGGTCAGGAGAGGATTCCTGGGTCTCAGTGAGTCCCAGTGGGTCCCAGTGGGTCCCAGTTGCTCCCTGATTGGAGGCTAGAACTGCCACCTCCTAGCCTAAGAAATTGCTTGGCACAGAGGTCCTGTGAGCCCCGCTTCCTCTTGATTCTGCGAGATTGGGTGCAGAGCTGCCTCCCGGGATCTGTGAGTGCTCGGGCCCAGACCGGATGGAGCCCGCCCCGGGCCAGGAGCGAATTCCTGGGTCCCAG